>NW_006800194.1:708799-766052 GCF_000485575.1 Poecilia formosa | reverse complement strand
AATGTCAGATCAACAAATGAAAGACTTTCTGCATTTAAAATGAAAAATAAAGACTTTTTTTTCACAAGTTAAAAAAAAGAAAACAGCATTACTTGAAAAAGACCCTTAAAAAAGTCTGGAGAACTTTCCAAGGTTGTAAAAATTGCGAAACTATTTACATAAATGTATTATGAAAACAGGGTTAAAGTATTTCCTCACTGTTGTGTCTCCCCGTCTAAGGAACCCAGCAGTTTAGCTGATTACTCAACAAACTATTTCCCTTCATTTAAAATAGATTTTTGGGATTCATCTTCATCTCACCTCCTTCCAGTAGACTCTGAAGCTGCTACGTTCATGTTGATGTTGCTCTCATTCCAGCGGTCATAATGCACGCTGTTCTCCCCGTTGGACTCCATTGGAAGTGTCTTCTTCTATTATTAGAGGTTTATGTGCAATTATTCCCTGTTCACTGCCAGTCTAGAGACAGAAGTACAATATGTTACATGCAAGTCAATATTTGCAGTAGCAAGGAAATTAATCTGCTTTAAAATTAGGTTTGATATCTGAAAGGTTGGCTGATTACTTTGATGAGTAAAAAAGGAACCTCAGATAGAGTCTTACCTTTAAAACTAATGTCAAACAATAACTGTCAGTTTTAAGAAACAGGAAAAAAATGTTTTTCTTACTTGTGGCTGATAACAACAAGCTTGGAAGGTCTTCTTTCAAATCCTTAAAAAGAAAGCACTGCCTCGGTCTCAGTGTCAGACTTTGGCCAAAGGTCACTGTTATAAATCTATGAGCTGTTCTTGTCTTTCTTCTTAACTTTATTATACAACACTTTCCCAGTGATAAACCCAGTTTAGTTCTTGCCCTTATGAATTCAGGGTTTTATCACATCCTGAGCAGATATGAAGAAATGCAAACCATGAAAAAATAAGGCAGTAAATATGTTCCTGACAAGCTCACCTTGCATATATGCTATTCATTTTATCAACAACAAAAATATTTTTTATCTGGAATACAGGATATGAAGCAAAACAGCAGCCAAAGGTCATTTTTACATAAAATTAAAAGATTGAAAGTAGATAAAGACTTGAATGTTTTGCCTTATGGTTTTATGAACAGATCATAAGGTTTTAATATTATTAATTATTAATAGTTAGTTATTAATAGTGTATAGAAGGAAATGCAAACTGTATTCCAGATTATATTTTCAGTATAACGTGATATAATACAACATAAGGGGCAGTGACACTGTTTACTTTTTAAATAGAACAAAAAATTTCTTGAATTTCGTAAATTTTCGTTCGATTAGATGTGCTAATTCACAGGAAGGTTTTGTTTCACACCGGAAGCAGTGTGAACGTGTGTGACACGATTAAACTTCCGCTGCGCATCTTCAGGTGTGTTTGGGTATTTTATTTTCTCAGCGATTATTTTAATTAAGCTCTGCATTCACGCCTTTATTTTAAGATATCAAAACTGCTACACACATGACAGTTAAAATGTATAAAAACTGTGATATTTATTTCTTTGTAAAATACATATTTTTAGCTGCAGAATTTTTTTAGCAACGGTCTCACATGCTAGCTTACGCTAAAGTTTGCTAATGCTAGCACCGTGGTAGCATTCCTGCCCAATATAAAACTTAAAATAGCTTTTGAAAGTTTAACATGCTGCTATGTTACTCTTTGAAATTTGGGAGTTTATACGTGGTGTCCAGCTTATCAAATTCGTCACAGAGTTTAAGGTTTTAAGCTATTTTACTGACTTAGCTGCTTATAACCCTGCTTACAACACGGCTGCCGCAATGTTAACTAGCACTGTAACGTGGAAACGACAAACCTGACTTAAAATTGTACAGCGTATTGAGTCCATATGCTGCTTAGGTATGAAACAGCACTGTATATTATTAGTGTTTTGTGTACCTACACGCTGAGTGCTGTTTTAGCAGGGGAATATAACTCAAAAAGGTTGCAGTAACGTCACACATGAATCATTTTAAAAACAAATGCAGTACTGTATTATTATTATTATTATTTATTTTTTACAAAGTTGCGCTCGTGTGGTTTTCAGGCTTGTGTTTACTAATGTGTAACACCAGTGCTGTGATAAATCTTTGTGTACGTCTGTGTTTGTCATGTGAATCAGGTGGTGGTTTGTGGATGCTGATGGGGGACGAAAAGGAGACCTGGAAAGTAAAAACTCTTGACGAAATCTTGCAGGAAAAAAAACGTCGACGAGAATTAGAAGAGAAAACTGTTATTAAGCGCCAGAAAAATGTAAAGTGCCTTTAAGGAAAAACATAAACATTGTAGCCATGTAAAACATGCATGCTTATGGAAATGTGAGCATTATCCTTGAAATTTTCCTGGTAATGTTAATAAACTAATTTACAATTTCATTTTCAGAGGTATTTTTAATTGGTCTTTTTTTGTGTCAGATCAGCATTTATTATTTTTCTGAAAAATTGTAACACAAAAAAGCCCAAAAATCTATCTGAGTTTTGTAGGTGCATTTTAGATATCTTGTTTCTGATTTGAGCTTGCTCTAATAATTAGCTGTTGTCATTTCATATTGATAAGGTTTTGGATTTCAGGCACTAATAAATGTTGCCTTGTTTTACGCAGTTCTCACAGGGCGTTGTTCCACAGACGAATGATCGGGAACCAAAGCGAGACACTCCGGAGGAAGGAGAACTACGAGATCAAAGAATGGAAATAACAATTCGTAATTCCCCGTACGTACGGGAGGACTCGACAGAGGATAGGTAGATTATACCATGATACAAATGTGTTAGTTAGTAACGGTTATTAGTGAAATCTAACAGTGTTTGTGTTATATTTCTGGTAGAGGAGAGGAAGACGAGTCACTAGCAATCAAGCCCCCGCAGCAGGTTGCGAGGAAGGACAAAACGCATCACAGAAAAGAGGAGAAGAGAAAGGATAAAAGACGTCACCGCAGTCACTCTGCTGAAGGCGGTGAGACGTTTGATTGATTACGCAGACAGAAACGTGATTGACTGAGCGTCTTACCAAAATTTCGATCATTTCTTTTGCTTTTTTTTTCCCCTACGGTTGATTACGATTAAAGCTGGAGGTAAACACGTACGAGTCAAAGACAAAGAAAAGGAGCGAGACAGCGATCGCCGGAAGCGGCGATGGGAGGAAGACAAAGCACGCAGAGACTGGGAGAGGCAGAAACGAAGGGAACAAGCCAGAGCTCATTCTCGCAGAGAGAGGTGAGCGTTAATGTTAGTTATCGATTGATTTTATGGTAATCATATATGGTTTTAAATGTAACCACCCCATCATCTATGGATGTAATGCATTTTACAAATGTAATTCAATTTTCTTTTTTACAATATGTTAAACTTTGGGGTGGGCGATATGACAATATTACATCTTAAACAACTACAACCTGTTGAGGATGTACCAGAGCAGAGATCTGGTGGGCTCATAGGACACAGGTCCTGGAGGTCCTGTCCTGGTTTTGCTCAGATACATCAGTTTCTGTTTTGTCTGCTTCCTTCAGCTTCATAAATGAACTTTTATGCAGCAGGAATGAAATGACTACTGGTTTTCCATGTGCACCATGGTACCCGTTTGATATCCGAATAGTCAGTTTTAACAGTTTGAAAGTAAAATTACCTTTAAAGCCATATTCAGGTACGGTGCTACTATAGACTCAGGTGTTTCTGATTGTCCACCAAATGCAATTGAAGCTATTTTGTCCTCATTACACACAGAAGAAAACTCCAAGAACACTCCCCTCCTCCAGCTGTTCCTAGGTGTCTAGCGGCTAATGCTAAGTAAGTAAACATTTAGGTGGTTGTTTGCTAGCTCTTCAGTGGTCTGGTTAGTCTGTTGAACTTGTTGTTGATTTGTGAGGTTTTGTGAACAACGTGCTTCTAGACAGTTAAAATAATTACAACAGGGTTTAGATCTAATTTCACACAGTGTCACTGCAGCAGACCTTAACAGTAACTTAAAATATCATGTTTGCAACTAATTAAAAAAGACTTAGAGTATTGTTTGGGTTGAAACATTGTATTTTATTTTGATAAACCAAAAACATGAGTGGGTTGGTGAGAGAGTGATCAACTAGGAAGAATGTGAAAATTCTACTTATAATAATAATAATAATAATAATAATAATTGTAATGTTTATAATTAAGTTGAATAATATCTGTGATAAATATACACAATGATCAAAATGCGGGCTATTAAGTAGTAGGTAGTACATAGATATTAAGTAGTAAGAGTGCACCTTACCTGAGTACTGGTGTTGTTTTACCTTTTAAGTTCAAAGAAATTTTCTTGAATTTGGCAAAACCATTTAAGACAAGGTGTAAATATGCCAGTGTACAGATTAAATATCAGTTGTGTTTGTTACAACGTATGAAAATTACGCAAATGATCAGAATCTCTTCCAAAGTGCTCCATTAGGCCTTTACCTTAACAGCTGGGCTTTTATGTCTTGAAATTGTCATGAAAATAAGGATTTGTTTGACAAATAAAGTTGCCATATTGCCCATCCTTAAGTTTTGCTGTAGTTGTGCATTTATTCCCTGAAAGCATCTAAACCAAAAACACACAAAACATTTGGATGATGTGGCAGAGTTTCTTAAGTTTTTTGCTGGTGTAAACGATCTGCTTCTTTTCGATGTTTTTGACCACAGAGACCGTCTGGAGCAGCAGGAGCGCCAGCGCGAACGAGACCGGAAGATTCGCGAGCAACAGAAAGAGCAACGGGAATTTAAAGAGAGAGAGCGAAGGGTAGACGATCGACACAAAGAGAGAGGGAGTCGGCGAGAAAGTTAGTCTTTACAAAAGATGCATTTTTTACGTTCTTCCCTGCTTATTGAATGATGTTCTGTCTTCAGTGGAGTGACATCATACATAGTAAATCAGAAGCGTACATATACCAAATAAAAAGACACACGCACCTTTTGTTTTCTTCTGAAGTTAAATCAGACCAAACGTCTCCTGTTTATGTCAGTCAGAATTACAGAAATTATTTATTTTTGCTAAAAACCACAATATTGAGAGAAATAATACATTACTAATGTTACAATTACATTCAACAATGTTTTAACTGCTTATAAATTGATATGATTTGACAGTTCTACTCCCGATGAGTTACGCTAAATACATTTGTCGTCAGTGAGTGTCGTGACAGATTTTTCAATCTGTGATTAAACTTTGGCCTGTCAATACAACCTTAAGGAGATTACAATTTCCCCTTTTTATCTGCTCTTGTGACTGACTGCATTGAACATCAAATTTCATGCATTTCTGGTCTGAAAAGTCAGTTATTTATATTGGAACCAAAAGTGACATTACAAGCTCACTGACAGAGTTTCCGATCAAGTTGAAAATTCTCAGCTTTAGGTCCACAGCCAGTTTATTTGTGCATCTCTATCAACAGAAAGGACTTATCACTTTCAAAGGATGTCATTATACAACCTTGTAAATTCGTAAAGCTCTCTTTTATTCCCTCTCATTCGCTCTCATTCACAGTACCGTCTCACCATCGCATGCTACCCGACGAGTATGACGACAAGTCAAAACAAGCTCACCGCAGTCGCAGTCCGACTCGCGGTTCCCGGGACCGGTCTGAGCACAGCGAGCCACGGAAAATTCCAGGTGAGGATTTAACGTAAAACCTGCGTCGTCCTTCAGATCATTTCTTTGTCAGCTGTTGTTATAGTAATTTCTTTTTAAATTTATTTAGCATCTAAAGAGGAGAGGCTAGATGTTCAAGACCTGCTTGCAGACCTCCAAGACATTAGTGATGTTGAAAGGAAGACCAGCACGGCAGAATCCTCCATTGGTAACGCAGAGCTGCACTTAACAATGACCATATAGGTTTAAATTCATGTTGACTAGTGTTGCAACCCAAATACCTTTGAAAGAAATTCAATTTTTATCCCTTTTACAGTTATAGAAATTCAGATTAGCTGCATTGTGCCTCTTTCTACACTATACGTTGATTATTTTTACCTTCCCAGCTTCATTGATTTTCTTTCTCCTCAGTCAAATTCTCTCTGTCTTGCTTAGCATCAGGATCAGGTTCTGAGGAGGAGGATGAAGAGGAAGGAGAGGATCAGTCCAGCAGCCAGAGTGAGGGGGAGGAGGAGGAGGAAGACGAAGGAGAGTCTGTTTCAGCGTCGGGACGGTCTGAGCAGAGTGCAGGTAAAATGTGTTGCTTTTCTGTTTCTAAATGTCGCTCAAACCTAATAATAATAAAAACATGGCTTTTTCCCCATTCAGAGGATGTGAGTGAGGAAGAGCAGTCAGATGAAGACGTTGAGGAAGAGAGGGAAAATGGAAAGCACATACCTGCAGGTTGGTGAAGCCCGGATTCATGAGCTGCCGGACACTGTTGTTTTTGTGAAATTAACATGATTTATAGTGAATTAAAAATTTTTTTTTCTTATTTCTCAAATGCTGGTCATCTTCAACTGACAGCTCCTTAAATGTTCCTTTTCAGGTGCTTCTAGCTTTTAAGTCCATTTCTTTGTAATTGATTAAGAGACGACATTTCTAATGCAGTCTTATACTTCATTAAAATGCTTGAGATGCCGTAAAATAAAACTCAACGTTTCTTCAGTTTTCTGCTGAATTTACTCACCAGTGAGGTTCTGGATCTCTCCTGTGTATTTTTTTGAAACACTTTGTCCCGACTGTTCAGTTTCTGCCAGATATCTGTACAGCCATCACTCTTATTGGTTTATAATTTGTCCCTAAAGATTTATCTGAATTTTATTTATTTTTTGTTCATCATGTTCATATTTGACTTCTCAATGTGGTTGCAGTTAATCTTGTGCAGACAAACCTTAAAGAAGTTTGTAAATTTAGCGCGTTTCTTGGGTCATAAAATGTCATGATTTGTTTTTTGGCTCCTTTCTGCGAGACTCAATATTTTAGTCCTAAATCTCTTGAAAAACAATTAACTTTATCAGCAGAATAATAATCTTCATAGCATATGCTATCTTTTTGCAAGCTGTGCAGCAAAAATAGAAGATAATTGATAAAGATTAGCGGCATGCTTTGCTCAAACTCAAGCTTATTATTAGCACTTTAACAACAGAGATTAGGAGTTGAGTTTTATAACTGATCGTTGGTCCAATCATTTTAAAATGCCTCAGTATGCTTGATATGTCAGATCAATGTCTGAACGTGTGCCATGAAATTTAAATATTAAATTTACATTTTTAAACCAAAAAGAAAAAGAATAAGAATACATACACAAAGTAATATTCTTTTGCTTGTTGTACAGAACAGAAATAACAGTTTTAATGATTTATTATATTGTTGATTTTAATACAGTCAGTATTAAAATCAACTTTGTTAGATTGAACTTTAATAGCATCTGCCATAAAAAAGAACAAAAACAAATTCAGCTACAGAATCACAACATTGATCATGTAGTTTCTGAATTCATGTCCCTCTTCAAACAAACTTAATCAAATAATTTTAACTGACTTCACTCTTGCTGTTGCAGTTCCAGAATCCCGTTTTGACCACGACTCTGAGGAGACCGGCGAGGAGGAGGAGGACGACGAAGAGGAGGAGGACGATGAAGAGGAAGGTAGAGAGGGTGACCCCACCCCTCAGTCCCAAACTCACTCCCGTTCGCCCACCCCCGAGGAGAACTACATTCCAGAGTCCCCTCCAGTTTCACCTGTGGAGCTGAAGAAGGAGCTTCCCAAATATCTGCCGGCTTTGCAGGTCAGCGTTCCAATACAGACACGTTGCATGTTGTTTACATTTGGAAATTTCGAGCCTGTGCACAACGGTGAGGGGCAAAAAGACGATTCTTTTATGTGCCATCCATAATCTCTATGCCTTGGTAGAACAATTCTCTTTACTAAATAAAACCTTTAGATTGTAGGTGTTATTAATTTAGTGCAATGCACCACAACAAATGGAAAAATCGTTGAAGAATAACTCAAAACCGCTTGTGTTCTTCTTTTTTCTAACTCTGTGTGTCGGCTACACTACACACTCACATGCACACACACACACACACACACACACACACACACACACACACACACACACACTCATTGCCATGGCAACTGACTGAAAACAGCTCCACCAGTGTATCAGGATTAGGACTGTTGTAAACAATTATTTTAGTAATCGAGCATTCTATTGATTATTCCAACAATTAATCAAATAAAAATATTTATCAAATAAAATACTGGTAAATACTGCCATAACTGCAGTATTACTATCAGATATTGACATCTGCACTAGTTACTAGTTAGAAAATTAGCCTGTAACAATAATAGCCCACTTTTTAAAGTGCATATTGAAGGTTGTTTTAAATGGCTGAAAAATATTTGTGATATATATTTAAAAACATTTGTGATTTTGATTAAATGGAACCACTACAATTGTGAAATTGTGTTTTTTCTGGCATTAGTGGAGTAACGAAATATATTTTGTTTCAGTGTCATTTTACATCGTTTCCCTCCCAACAGCCTCTTGATTATGTTCACATAGGTTTCGGTTTTGTGAGTTAAAGAAATTCTGTCAATAAAAGTCTTAGCTCTTTAGTCAAACAGATTTAATAAGCACTTAAATTTAGCCTTATATTAGAAGAAATGATTGTGTCATGATGACAGACTGTTTAGTCTCCCTTCAGTCACTCTACTAACCACAAGGTGATGCTTTAGAGAAAAAAAAAGCATCCTTACCTTAATTGAATAAACCTCTAATGACATTTAAAAGTTTGATTATTCGGAATGATTTTTTTTTTTTAGGGTTGCCGCAGCGTTGAAGAGTTTCAGTGTCTGAACCGGATAGAGGAGGGAACCTACGGAGTGGTGTACAGAGCCAAGGACAAGAAGACTGGTATGTACATAGACTCCTGTTTATGTTTTGATTTTGTGGAGTTTTTTTTAATGTGCTTTTTCTAGACAAATGCCGTTTTATATTTGCAGATGAGATTGTTGCCTTAAAAAGGTTGAAGATGGAGAAGGAGAAGGAAGGTTTTCCCATCACGTCTTTAAGAGAGATTAACACGATTCTGAAAGCCCAACATCCAAATATCGTCACAGTCAGGGTGAGACAACTTGACAATATTTTTGGGTGAATAACATTTGCTGTTTGTTTTTTTTTTCTAGATTGACCTGTTTCTTTTTTGCATTGTCAGGAAATTGTTGTTGGAAGCAATATGGACAAGATCTATATCGTAATGAACTATGTAGAGCATGACCTGAAGAGTCTGATGGAAACCATGAAGCAGCCTTTCTTGCCTGGTATTGTGGCATAATTTATTTATTTTTTTCTTCTTCTTATAAAAGTAGTGAAAAATTCAGTCTGACATTTTTATGACGTATAAAGGTGATTAACTAGCAGGCAGTTATTAGAAGCTCATGCAAGGCTTTTTCTTTTAGGAGAAATAAAGACTCTAATGCTTCAGCTCCTTCGAGGAGTCCGACATCTCCATGACAACTGGATTCTTCATCGGGATCTGAAGACGTCTAATCTGCTGCTGAGCCACAAGGGAATCCTTAAGGTAAGCTGACCCAGAAACTGTAAGCTAAAGTGCGTTTGTGTGCGTGCGTGCGTGTACGTGTGATGTAATGACCTGTGTGTAGAGTAAAAGGTAGAGAAGGCGATTGTGACAAACATAAATATGTTTTATATGGCTTGATTCTCCCCCCAACTCGAGAATCAAGTTTGTTAAAAGCCCCTAAGTAACTTCAAATAAGTTAAGTAATTATACTTAAATTTAGGCCTGTCACGATAAATAACAAATCAATTAATGGCACAATAAATTAAAATGAGCTCGATAAGAAAATGTGGGCGATAATTATGCCTGCTTGTGCGTCTCTCTCTCTTTCTGTCAAAGAGACCGGGTGACAGAAAGCTTCACTCCGGTGCCTCGAGTTACTCCTCCTCTCTTGTTTCCATGGTAACGGCTCAACACCCGGGGAGTTAAAAGCCTCAGTTTTCCTCTGCTCAAGCTGAACCCAGTACGCGGGACACTATAGCGAAATGACGACAAAAGTTGAACAATTTTCAATTTTCTTGTGTAGTGATGCTCGCCTGCGTGTCTACATGTATGAGCTAGAAATTTCACATGAAGAAATTATACTGTTCGCTTTTTGGGATGAGTGCAAGCAACTCAACGCGCAAACTTCATAGAAATGAATGGAGATGGAGCAGCGCTGTCTCTAGTCGTCACTGTGGGACCATTACCTCAGCTACATAATGGACTCCTGGTCTCCAACCACAGAGCGTAGCTTAACCTAAAACTCAAACTGAATGACCGAGATGAACCACCGAACTTGTGGAGCCGCAACAATACAACAAACATATCTGCACCTAAAATGCACCGATGCTGGTTTGTTTGCTTGGGGACCATCATATTGACAATCACTGAGGTGCAGTGGCGTTTTCTGGTATGTGCAACATGGGCAACTGCCCAGGGTGGCATCTTGAATGGGGCTGCCCCCTCTACCTCCTGTCATCAACTGGGATCTGAATGTGAACAGTGACTGATGCAAACCGCTCCCCCCAACTCCCCTTCCAATTTTTTATATTCATAAGAAATGTTTTAAGTCAATTCAGCACTATCTTTTCTGTGTTGGATCGGTATTGGCTGAACCTGAACCTCAGATATTGGATTTGGTATCGGAAGTGAAAAAAGTGCTGCATTCCCAGATTCAGAGTGCAGCCGCTTTGAAAGAATCCCAACTCTACCACTTCTTTCTTCTTGCTTAAAAAGTATCAAAGTCCCTTTGAAGTTTTTACAGTTGATCTTTCTGTAGACTTTGATGTGACTCTGCATTAATTAATCACCTAGTCATCATTTATAGTTTTATTGCTGAGCGTTTTATGTTTTATTTTCATCTCAGGAGTCTGTCCCCCACACATTCGTAGCTTGACCTTGACATTCGTCAACATTGCTGCAGCCTAGCATCTGCGGACATAATATACACAAATGTCTCTGTTTTGTAACCCTCAGTGGAAAATCGCATGAGAAACAGCCAGGGTAAATTAAAACATTCCAGGAAAAGAAGTTCCATTGGGAAAATATAGTTGAAAAAAAAAAATCCAAATGCAAATGTTTCTGAATCTCCAAGTTGGAAAAAAATTGCGTAGACACCTGTCAGCTTTAGATTTCTACCCAGCTTGATATTATACAAAACTACTGGTTAGTATTTGATTAGAGAAACTTGATATAGACGTGTTTGGGGAAATCTTCCGAAGACATGAACCCCTTCGCCAACAAAAACCCTGAGGTCTTACAGTTTCCCTTGTTTTGGTCCTGTTCTCTAGATTGGGGACTTCGGTTTGGCGCGGGAGTACGGCTCGCCCCTGAAGCAGTACACCCCTGTTGTGGTGACTCTGTGGTACCGATCTCCGGAGCTGCTGCTTGGAGCCAAGGTGAGATCTCAAGTTCTGCAAACCGCAAAGGGGTTGTCAGACGAAATACCTAAGCAGCATCTGACGTTCCAGACACAAAGGTGATGAACTTTTTTTTTTTTTTTTTCAAACTGATTGCATCATCTGGACCGTTGGTCTGAGAGATATATTTCCATGAAAAGACAACATCTGTGAAGCATTTGGCTTGTAAGTCACCAAATACCGCAAGTTGTTGCAGGAGTTGTAGAGCACAGGCTTCGTTTCAGCCAGACGGCAGAGGCCCAGAAAGCTATTGGAGAACATCCACACTCTCTCTCTCTTTTTCTTGCGGGGGGGGCAAATGGGGGGATGAACTCAAACAGAATTTTGCCAGGCAAGTCCGTCTGCTTGATGTTTCTGTGGATTACCGCCGTGTTTGTTCTTCTCTCCGCAGGAGTACTCTACAGCTGTGGACATGTGGTCAGTGGGCTGCATATTTGGCGAGCTCCTTACCCAGAAACCTCTTTTCCCTGGAAAATCTGAAATTGACCAAATTAACAAGATTTACAAGGTGAATGCCATCATTTGCCCTTCAAATTTAAGCTAAATTGTAGCTGCGAAGAGCAAAATGACCTTGTTTACTGCCTATGAATTTAATGTAGTGTTAAGAAGATTAAGGACGTAGTTCAACAGTTTTTCTCAGGGGGGAGCTGTTGGCAGACAGCTGACTAGACCGAAAAGCTTCCCATATTTTAGCGATTCACATACTGTAAAGCAATATAGCCATGCATGCTTGTATTAATGCCTCCTATTTTACGACTAACAAATTAAAAATGCATGCTCCATTTCTCCCAGGAGGGAAATTGTTCTCTAACTAACGACATCAATCCTTTGCAAGTGTAGCAGTTGACGTGTGTGTTTGTGTTTGTGTTGTCTGCAGGATTTGGGATCACCCAGTGAGAAGATCTGGCCTGGCTACAGCGAGCTGCCTGCTGTGAAGAAGATGAGCTTCACAGAGTATCCCTACAACAACCTGAGAAAGCGCTTTGGAGCGCTGCTGTCAGACCAAGGCTTCGACCTCATGAACAAGTAAGACTTTTTCTGGAGTTCATAGATATCTATTGGCACTTCTGAGAAAGACGTGTAAAAAGTCTTAAAAATATACATTTTTTTTTCTTTAAAGTAACACAGCTCCACACTTTTTAATGACACAAGATCCATCCTTTAATTTAACTTTTTTAATTTACTCCCACATTTAGAAATAATTGTTTTTGTTCTTAATCACTTGTCATTGTTTCCTGTAAAATACAGCGGGGTTTTTTATTTTGATTTTTTGAAATTGATCGAGGAGAATAGAAAGTTTATAGTAATCTACAATTTCATTGTTTTCTGGGTGGAAATATGATCTGGACAATATGCCAAAAATTACATAGTATGACTTTTTACGATGAAGTCCAGATCCCAATTTTACCTCTAGTTTGTTGCAACTTGTGACCCTCCACTGTGGTTTTTAATTAGACGTGCTCCAATAAACTGACCCCAATTTCTTTAATTTTATAAGAACAACGATCGGCCGATACCGGCATGAGAAACCGATCTTATCTAGTTTAACAAAGGTCTGGAAATAAGCTGCAGTTCCCTGTTGCTCTGCGGTGAGAGAGAGCTGGTTGACAGACCTGTGCATGTCTGAACATGTTTGGTTACCAATAGTCACCCGACTATTGCCAGCTTAGCGACTGACTGACTTAAAATTTAGCTACTTTTTAGACAAAAAAAAAAAAATCCATACTGACCAAAATCTGAATCAGCAGGTCAGACTTTTTAAATATTACTGGTTTGCCAAAAAAAAATGCTTGAAATTCCTATTAAAAAATGTATGAAATGTAAATAAATGTTTTTTTTTAAATCCAAATAAAATTTCTATAGTCCAAATTGCAAAAAGAAGCTTTTATGTTTCAAAGAGTCACATTGCTTTTGCGGCTTTAAACAAATTTATTTTGGCTGAAGATGTTAACATTGAATTAGGGATGCACCGATATGAACATTTGGACCGATATTGAATATTGATATCGCCCTTATTGCTGATAACTGATATTGTGCATCCCGTTATTGAATATGTGCATAAAACTTGTGCAAGCTGTCTGATTATCTCAAAAAATTATTTTAGCCACTTTTAACAATGAACACTTATTTGCCACTCCTGCCACATAATACTTGTGCACTGGTGTGAAAATGCTATATCACAATAACTGGTAACGTTGTTAGTTGTAGTAATGATATTTTTTCACAATTTCACACATTCCATTTTTCATTAACACACAAAATATTTTATTTTTTATAGCATAACTATCAAAAACAAATGAAGAAAATGTAAAACGTTTTATCTCCATCCCCTGTCTTTGATCTTGTTTGCTGCATTTCGTCGTCAGGATCTCAGGGTTTAGTCATGCAAAGAAGGTGCTTTGGTTTGGGGAAACTCAGGGACTCTTCTTTGCTTTTTGCGGATGATGTGATTCTGTCAGCTTCAGGAGGCCTTGATCTTTTGGGTGCATTTGAGCGGTTCACAGCTGAGTGTGCAGTGGATGGGATGAGAGTCAGCAGTTTGCAGCAACTGGAACTGTGTCAAGCAAGAATGGAGAGCATCCAAGTTAGTCTTTTAAAAGAAATCTCAGCGGCTGAATGTTGGGAAAACTTCAGCAAATTCTTCACTGGGATAAGAAAACACAACAAAAAAAAAACCCTGAATTTATTTCAGGGATTTTAATGCAGTGGTGGCAATGTATTTGGATGGCACAGTAAGAGCTGCATCTCACACAAACACAGATCAGCAGTCAGTGTGATTAATGCTGCATTTTAAAAAGTTTTATTTGTCACATTGTTTGGAACATTTGGTGATATTGCAGGAGACTAAAAAAATATTTTATGAAAAAATTATCAGCTGAATTACAAAAAATTTAAAGAAAAGAACCTTAAATGAACTGGTAGCCAGTACTGAATATTTCATGAACAGAGAGCATGTTTCTTTAGTCAGTAACAAGCATACAGTAAAAATTTCTATAAATGAGCGAGACATGTTTAAAATGTGCTGAGCGCCTCCTGCTGTACATTTTTTCCCTTCGGGGCGGAGCGTTCTTGGCGAGCTGATACGAAACATGACAACAGTGGCGTGTCGGTCCTTCATCAATACGCCTCGATGAGCGTCAGATCCAAGCACACGTTCCAATTCATGATCCGAAATGTTTGGACGGCACCATTCTTACGAAAATCATTTTCATATCGCAGTAATGACCTCGTCGTTTTCTCTCGCATGTTCCAAATATTTTGCTCACCAGCTGCAGGGCGAGAGTCTTTTTACTCAGATTTTTCCTGACCCGCTGAGTCTTTTGTCTACACTCATGACACTAACAACTCCACTGTGCTGCTTGAGGAATCACAGTCCAGTGAAAGTCTGGCCAGCGCTGCCCAAACTCTCCATCTGTCGGAAAGCCTTCTTACCCTGGTACTTGTTCAAACCGTGGAAGGTCAACATGGAGAGGCGTTCGGCGTAAAAAGCATGAGGGCAGAGTAGTGTGGGAGTCTGTAGGTTTAGATTCCTGTTTGGAATATCACACATCCTTGTGTGGGAATGTGTTTGAATATTGCTGTATTTGCTGTCGGACTTCAGAGGGGCCTCAGCACCAGAAGTACTTTCTAAACCTGTTCAACTTCCTGGGGAATCAAGATTTTTCCATCATCTTATCTGAATTAACTGAGCTTCATCGTCTGCTGATGCAAAGTTTAAATTCTTTATTTTCATTCCTTTCTGTGGAAAACAAGACTGTGTTGTATATGATGCTGCATGCATTGGGACAGCGATCTCTCTGCCTAACCAGCATCCTACACAGCATTAGTATATGTTTTTACAAGGGCCGTACTACCAATTTCCTTAATTTTGGGTAGGGCTGAAACGATTCCCGGAATAATTGGAATACCTCAATTATTAAGATTCCTCGAGGAAAATTAATTTGCCTCGAAGCTTCGTTAAATTATGTTTTATTATGTAGCGCACCGTGTTTGTCCCGGATCGTTATTTGTGTTGCGCAGCGCTCTTATTTCTGCCTTTGAGTTGTTGTGAAGTGCTAGAAGCATGGTGTTGAATTGCGCGGTGTGTTGTCAGGGTTTGGGTTGGGTTGAGTTTGTCAGGCTTAAGGATTGTTGAATTTTGCGGCGCGATGGTTGGAGTACAATAGCTTTTGTGGTGTCGGAATCACGTCACAGTTTGAGAGACAGAGAAAGAGACAGAGAGATTCCTCGATTAATTGTTTACAACAGCCCTAATTTTGGGAGATCTGTGATTGACCACTGATCTTATTTGCCTCCACAAAGGTCTGAAAATCAGCCACTGTCTCCTTTTGCTCTCCTATGAGAGATGGCTCAGGGTTTCCTTCAGAAAACTTACTTGGCCAGGGGGTAGAGGCACACAGACAGCTGTCAAGTGTATTTTTGAGTTAAATGTTTAAGGTTGATAGGAAATTTGAAACTGTAAAAATCCAAACACAAAAAATACACTTGTCACTTTATTCAGTGAAGTTGTTGGCATGTAAAATGGTAAAGTCAGGGAGTGATTACGGCGTTCCAGTGAATAAAGAAACACCTGGCTTCAGTCAATCAATGCAGCAAAATATTCCTTTACAACATGAATCAGAATTGTTGTCTAATAAATTGTGGAACATACCAAAAATTAAATCCAACCAGGTAAGTATTTTGCGTTCAAACGTCCAGAAACTAAGTCTGTAATAAAGAAAAAAAAAAAAAAAGGAGAACTTGAATGGCAATTTTTGCACCAAACCACAGTGATGATGGGTCATGGGTTTGATCAAACATCTGGCTTTAGATGCGTAGCATCTGGCAGGTAATGAAAAACAAAGTGCTGTGAGTTGAAAGCCATTTGAAGTGTTTTCCTTCAGCTGTGCCTGAGCCTGATTCAGCTGAGTAAACCCATTGTATTCAGCCAAGTATTTAAGTTTTTAAACCATTTATGTGTAATCAAATTGGCGGTATTAAACAAATCTCTGCAATTACCGGGTCCTGAAAAGAGCTACTTAAAGACATTAAAAGTAGCGATTTTTCTTTTAATAATTACACACTGCAGACATGTTGACGCGGCTTTGCCATGACTCTACTGGCAGCCGTATTTCAGCCGCGATGATGAAGTTTAGGAGTTAAATGCACTCTGTGACCCTAATGGGATCAATAAGAAATGCTGTCATCGAGACACTAAGTCGGGACATTTCACTTTTTTGACTTCCAAGACTAGATGTTGAGAATCCTCAGTCTGACAGCACGTCCAAACGCGGATGCTTTTGCAAAATCAAGATTTTTCACCACATTTTCTTCTCCACCTACACAGTTTTTTGATTCTCTTAAAAAAAACAAAAAAAAAAACAACTCTGTTTACGGTGTATTGTAGGTGTTGTCTGGATACCTGGAGATTATTAGAAACTGAGCTAGCCCACTGTGGCTCTGTTAGCTCGTAACCACAACAATAACGGAGACGTTTCTATGGGTTTTTATTTGTCCGTCACACTTTGTATTAACTGTCTCAACTGAATGCCAGAGGTAAACAAAAACTTTTAAAGGACTGAAACGAAAGAGAACAGGAACTACATTTAGAGATGAATCAGTGAGGTACAGAAAAAGAAGAGAAATGATAAGAATCAGTCGCTGGTTGATTGAAAGCATTGGCTTTCCAAAACAGTGAATTCTAGGTAAAAGCATCACTCTTGGATCAATGTCACTTCTTTTTAACACATAAATGGCTGGCTGGTATTGGGATCAGCCTTTTGGTAGCGTGTTAGAAAAAGAAACTGAGTTTGGTCAGTGTCACCATCTCTTGCAACATCCGCTGGCCGTTTCTCGCCACCATTTTTTATATATATTTTTTTTTGGCTATTGCACATAAAGACAATTCCTTTATATTTCATCCTGCCTAAAAAGCCCTGATCTGTTTTCCAAATGGAGAGAGACGGCTCTGAATGAGCTAAACCCCAAAACTGTGATGAAAGAATCAGAGGCAAGGGCAGCTACGCACAAGTCAGGCACTGGAGAAATCCAAATAATAATTGCTCCGTTTCACATTGCAGTCCAAACTAGGCACAGATCAGTGAATAAATAATAAGTGATTGTCCGTTTTCCAGATTCCTCACCTACTGCCCCAGTAAGAGGATCTCAGCCGACGAGGCCTTGAAGCACGAGTACTTCAGGGAGACGCCTCTCCCGATCGACCCCTCCATGTTCCCCACCTGGCCGGCCAAGAGCGAGCAGCAGAGGGTGAAGAGAGGCACCAGCCCTCGTCCGCCCGAGGGAGGCCTGGGCTACAGTCAACTGGTAATGACATTAGGCTCCACTTTCTCCATGACACACAGCTACCAGGCTTTCTTAGTGCTGCCTGTGTTAAATAGATTACAGACCCTCGAGCTTCTGCTTTGTGTCCGACTATTTCCTCCTTGTGTTTTCCAAGATGTGCTCCCTGAAGTTTCTAATGTTTTCTGCAGCGGTCCCGCTCGCCCATAAGGATATTATTGAAACTTTTCAGCAGCAGTTTCAATATTTTCCACCTTCCCGTACGAAACGGAGCGTGCCAGAAAGCTGTTGGTTGTTATTTCAGTTTTATTCTTGAGAAACGCCCAAATCCACGAAGCCGCCGAACCCGGAATGATTGATAACTGTGTTAATAATTAGCGTCCTCTTGCCCGCTTCTTTGGATTAACAATAAAAGTGCCTTGAAAAATAATTCCAGCGTAATTTATAATGGTCTGTGCTAAACACTTGCAAAAGTATTCAATTTGCTTTCCAGATACAAATACCAACTTTAAAGTATTTATTTGGATTTTTTGCAATTGACCAACTCAGGAAAATATCATGCAGTCACCATTTTTCCCCACATAAGGAAATCATTGTGCTGATTAGGCAGGATAATTATATTACATTAAGAAGTTCTAATTCTATTGTTTGTCCTATTGTTTTAGTCAGTTTCAGTTTCTGAACAAATTAAAGTTGAGTTGTTTTTACATGTTTGACCTGATTTTGTGAAGCTATTGCTGTATTTAAGTGTGCTGTACTGGTTCAGAATGACCAAATATATTTGTAGTTTTACTAAATTTACGACTTTCTTCTGGTATTTTGTGCCTTTATTCTGCTAACATTGTGGCTTTATTCTTGTCATTAAACAAAAAAAGGAAAATCTCTTGACCTCGAATGCTCCATCCCAAGACCACGATACGATTGAGTAAAAATGTAGAGTCCATAACTAGACCAAAACCTCAAAAATATGGTTTTGACACCGATATTGAGCCTGAGTGAAAACACACAGATGGCGCACTTCTCCAAATTTTATTTGTAAAACATTTCTATTCCTTCCACTTGACAATAATGTTATACTTTGAATCTATCACCTAAAGTCCAATGTGGTTGAAACGTGACAAAATGTGGAGAAAACATAAACGTGTATGAGTGATTTTTTTAAGAGGTTGCACACAACAAACACAGAAGTGTAAAACAGATGCATTTGTTTCCTTTTTAACACCAGGGTGACGACGACCTGAAAGACACTGGTTTCCACCTGACGACCAGCAACCTCGGAGCGTCTGCTGTTGGGCCCGGGTTCAGCCTCAAATTCTGATCAGAAAAAACCAGCCGGGACTTTTCTCTGCCTCGCTCGCTCAAGAGGAGCAGAGCAACGAGTTCTGGGACTCGTTCGTTTGAAGCCAGGCGGTTTCGCCGCTGCAGACTAGGTCGGTGTCTGCTAAACAACTGATCTCAGAAACTCAGGACTGTCCAGCAGCAGGACTCGTTTTAGTTGGAAATCTTTTCATTTCTGTGAATTCAACATTTCAGAAGTGACTGTTTCTGCTCCTCAACAGGAATGCACCATTTAGAAGTTTCACTCTCATGGTTGACCTTTTTTTTTTTTAATGGTTCCCTGACTACCTGAGCTACTGTATAATCATGCATACTTGCCATATGATCCATCAGAAATTTACTGCTGACATAACGTTACGTTGACTGTTTTTCTAAGAAATAAAATTTGAAACTTTGCTTTGTCTGTTGTTGTCTGCTGTGTTTATAAATCCTGCCCAGCCTGCACAAACACAGGAAAATTAAACCCTGCAGAAATCCAGTCTTTAACTAAACTCAGAGTTCAACTTGTTGAACTCAGAGAACAAAAGTTTTGCACACTTTCTCAATTTATTTATTTTTTGTTCTTTTAAGTGAAGAAAAAAAAAAGAAATCCCGACTCTGTCTTTGTTTAGTAACCAGCTTTATTGCATCAGATTTAAACCAATAAATTCTCTGATTGAGAGCCAAAGAAAAATAAACAGTCTCGCTTCGGTTCCTGCAAGACTGCGAGCTGCTTTCGCTGGAGGCTAGAAAATCCTCCCTCCTCCCCCCTCTCACCGCCACCCCTCCGCTTGTCCTGGTTCTTCTGCAGACAGCCGTAAATGGAAAAATTCATTAATCAGTTTTATCTGTCCCCTGCCTCCGCCGCAGCCCCTTCTGCAGATTATTACACCTGATGTGTTGAATGAGCTTGGAAAGAGCTGCGAGTGGGGCTGGCTGCGGAGTCCCTGGAGGCAGACTGCTGGCCTCATTGTCAGGCTAGTAAAGTAAGCTAGACGTCTGAGATGTTCCATGTGCGGTTTTAAGGTCCAGATATCTCCAAAGGCCGCTGAAATTGCGGCTCATTTTTTGCTTCAGTGGCTCAGTTTGGTGGGTGTGTAATTACGCTGCATCAGAGAAAACGGCTTCTGTGACTTTTTTGGGGGCAAGGGGGGCTGAAAAGGAAACCTCATTGACCGTGTAAAGATTTACTTTTGGTTGCAGTGGGGGAGATTTTTTTTTTTTTTTAAAGAAATCAGCTCTTTTCCCTTGATGGTCTTGAATTATCTTTCACACCCACAGGTTTTCTCTTTTACTGCTGCACTGTGCTGGAACTTTAGAGAAGTAAAAAATTTGATCAGAAGGTGGAAAAAACCCCAACAAAAATCACTGATGTCACACTTATTAGCATCCCCCTCTCAATACTTTTCACAACTTGCTTTTAGGATGTGATGTTAAAAGCCTCCACAAGCTTCTTACCCTGTGTGCGGTTCCAGCGGGGTCGCACTGACCCCGTGTGTGGACAGTTCAAGGACAGTTTTCTTTGTGTGTGTGGTTTTGGGTGGTCTCACGGGACAGCCCCATGTTTACACGCTGTCCGACCGTGATATCTGCCGCGCTCCTCCTGATCATCACACTGAGACCAAGGGAGGGTTAAAGATATATATAGGCATACAGAGAGAGGGAATCTCTTTAGAGCTGCAACAAGGGATTATTTTAGTATTCAGTTCAATTATTCTCTCACTTAAAATCTGGTATTTCTAAAATTTGATGATACCATTCCAATAAAATTAAAGTCGTTTCAAACAACTACACATTCACTGTTGGGTAGTATAAACCATTTATTGTTTGCATGTACAAAAATTGATTTACAAAATGGTGATGAAAAGCAGACAGGTTTTATGGATGATACAAGATTCTTTTTCTTTTTTTAAAATTGAAATATGTGCCCTAGAGTCCTGTGTGCTCTGCGGCTTTCGGGGCCATCAGAAGCGCACGCGTACCCTCCATGAGTAGTTTGTAAGAACTTTGTCCCTTTTCTTTACGATGCAAGTGTACGTGCCTTCGTTGATGGCGTTGGCCACTATGGTGATGTGATCGTCTTTCAAGGAAATGTAGTTTGGGTGCGAGTGCTCCAGCAGCTCCCCGTCCTTATACCAGCTGAAACAGAAGGCGGACGCTGTTCGAGTACCGTGTCGTCACCGCAGCTATAGGACAAGTGATAACGCGTCACATGAACTTACTATATATTGCCTCTCTTTGATGCGATTTTCTTCCCACAGCGAAAAGTTAGCTTCTTTCCCTCAGTGACCAGCTTGTGTTTGGTCCTAGGTGGAGTGGGTGTGGGGGCAACAGTGGGGAAAGGAAATTCTGCAACGGGAATGAACACAAAAAAAAGGATGAAGACGTCCAATCAATTTGTCTATTCCTTTAATGAGAGCAGCTAATAGCAAACTGTCATTCTGAGCTTTTGAACTTGTGCATATTTCGTCCACAAACTTCAGCATTCGTACTGGGATTTCATGGGACAAATCGATGCAGCACAAAGCACAATTATAAAAAAAAAGGACATCAAACATACATGTGTTTTTTTTATTTAGAAATGTTTACAAAGAAACTTCTGAAAACTTTGCATTTATCCTCCATCCACCCATCGTTAGGTTTTGGTGTCTATCTCCAGGGGTTTAGTCTGCATTTATATTCTAGTGTATTATTATTATTATTATTATTATATTGCAGCTGCAAGTCTTTTACGATCATAGCGATGATCTTAAGAGGAATGGCCACTGACGGTCATTCTTCTCTGGATTAAGCGGCTCTGTGACTTTAATTTTCAAATCTTATCACAGATTCTTGATTCGATTTACAGCCTGGACTTTGACTGGGCCATTCTTACGCAAATATTGTTTGATGTAAACCACACCATTGTAGACTGACTGTACGTTACATGTCATGGCCACGTCAGACGGAAAACCTCCAACCCGCAGTATCAAGTCTTCAGCAGCCACTAGTGATCTTTTAATCAATTTAGCCCAGTTTTATTACAGCAATAAATTTCTTCTTGCTCCTTTTCAATAAAGGCCAGATTTGTGGACTGCACAAAAAATACTCGACCTGTCAACAGATTGTCCTAGCTTTAGCTGTGGACCTCTGCACCTTCATCACATCTTGGCTGAATAATCCTCTTCTAGCTCTAGACTTTCAGTTTATGTGAACAGCTGTTGGCACGTCTGCTGTTGTGCCATTCTCTTTCCATTTCTGGCTAATGGACTGAGCAGTCCTGCTTGGTGAGACATTCAAACTTTTGGATATTGTTTTACCACCTAATCCTGATTTAGACATCTTTACGGTTTTATCTGTGAGCTGTCTGCCATGTTCTCTAGTCTTCATGATGCTTGCTTAATGATCTGAACAGCTGTATTTCTACTACCATTAAATGGCACATAGGTAGACTCTATGGTGTAAGTTACTGGTTAATGAGTTAGTGCAGGGTTCATCAACTAAGGACTAATTGATAAGTGGTCATTTTTTTAAAAAAAACCCTGAGATTTCTCTGGAAATCCAGAGGGCCAACCATCTTTCAGCAGCATGAAGAGCTGAATGTTTCACAAAATGCAAAATTAAATAAAAAAAATTAACATTATGTATCTGTCAGCTGTATTAAATACTGAGTGGACAAACAGGAAATTGTAGTTTTCTCTTATTATTAAATTTAGACATTTGTAAAATAAAACAGGAATCTCTTAGATTGCTGAATAGAAATGAAAACAAATAAATATGTGAAACACTTAATTCTACATTAACAGACAGATGTTCATACAGAAGTGTCTGTGGTTAGTCTTGAAAGAATGCTAAAACGTCCCTCCATGAAAATCTTCAACTCACGACAGACCCCAATATCAGCCTGTTTTTTTTTGTTGTTTTTTTTGCAGCCATGTTTAAAAAAAATAAAAAATGTTACAGTTTTTCTCTGTTGCATCCTCCACTTTTCTGTCGTGGCACATCACTAATTTTTGAATGAGAAATTGACGCTGCTCCACCAAGCCGAATCGGCGCTGCTAAGGCGTGACATAAGGAGTTTGCCGAGTGTTAACACTTCAAAGCAGAACCGCAAAAAGAGCATTTCTCATCCCACACTGGCTTCTGTTTGGACCATTTCTCTTTCCCGGTCTGGTATGCCCCCGCCAGCTTTATTCTTCTATCAACAGGATAAATCTGCAGTAGGATGACCGGCAGCTCCTTCTGCCTTCGGCCAAACACTTAAAGAACATCAATAGTTAATCGACTGGAGCTAATTTTAATCTAATAAACCATTCGACAATTAGCCGCAAGTCAATTAATAGTTTACACCCCTAGTGTTCATGTATTTTGCATTTTGTTTCAGCATGTTGCTTAAATTTAAATTAGTCAAAAACAGAAGATGGGAATCTTCAACTTCACAAATATATGGACCTTTGTGTTGGTCTATCACACTAAATCCCAATACTATTAAGACATATTATGAAAAAACAGATTCATCTCAGTTCCATTCATAATATAAAAATACAAAA
This sequence comes from Poecilia formosa, assembly GCF_000485575.1. Taxonomy (NCBI): domain Eukaryota; kingdom Metazoa; phylum Chordata; class Actinopteri; order Cyprinodontiformes; family Poeciliidae; genus Poecilia; species Poecilia formosa. The sequence goes on along the minus strand of NW_006800194.1, from coordinate 742,516 downwards.
CTGTCCCCGATAAGCACCTCCACTAAAACCCGATTGTTGTAAATGTCATGATCCAACCCTCATCTGAGAGAGTGATGCTGACCTGTCGGGGATGTGCTGCTCCTGTCACTGTAATATCTCCCATCTGGCTTCTGACAAACACAACACAGCAGTTTGTGATCAGCTCTTAGGCTGCTTAAGAGCCCCTCATTCTCGTTAATGCCGCAAAAATCCCAATTGACCCTGTGCGTCTCTAACCCTCAAGCCACAGTCTGAAATTCCAGCGGTTTGGAGTCGCTCTGGAATTTTCCACAGCCGTACAGCGTCTCTGAAATCAACAATGAGGAACAGATTCCTGCAGGCCAGAAATCGTATCCTCGCGCTTGTCTCCGAACTGTCCCCCCGTCGCTGACAAAACCCACTGGAAAGCCAAGAAATGCGAGGGTCGTGATAGTTTAGAGGGGCCGTTTCCTGTTGTGCAAGCAGAGCATCCCACAGCGAAACCTAAAGAGGCGCTCAGGCTGCTGATGTGGTGGCCTGCACGCGAAGCAGGTCCCCTTGGGCGGCAGCCAACAGGTACCAACTCCGCCGAGCCTCGAGGAAAGGCTTCTCCTTCAGTAGAAATATACTTTAATTCCCTCTTAAATCACACACTTGAAAAAAACTCCATCACAGCTCTGTGAGGTTGGACCTGTTGGCTCCAGCTGTTCCATTGGCAATCGGTTCACAGCAGCTCTTTACGCTGTGAAAGCTTTCTCTCCTTTTTTTTTTTTTTTCCCCTCCCCGGGCTGCTACTGCTGCTCTCTGCTGCCTTACCGTAACAGAAATCACAGCTGGAAGGGCAGTGCCTCTGCATGAGCCTGCGCTTGCTGTCGCAATAGCCTTTCCGAGCCCAGGAAGGACAGATAAATAAGCGATCCAAACATCCTGGAAGAAAGAGCGGGGAGGTTAGAGGGTGGGTTGAGGAGGAGCGGGACCAGACAGCAGTTCTCAGTCAGCGGCAAAAAAACCCAGAAAAGCTGGATCCACGATCAGTTTCCTGTGCCAACAAAAATGAGTCACTGTAATACACACTAATGATGACTCATGAGTTTATACAATGTGCATTAATGCCACGTTGGCTGTCAGCGTCAAAGACAAACTCGGTGGTCTGTTTTCCCTTTGGTTCCGATCCAAAAATGAGTCGCGGTGTGTTATTTGACCAGCTCTTAAAGTGTTTATCTGGGTGTAATTCCTCCAATTCCAGGATCAGAGTACAAAATGTTTCAGCTTTTCTTGTCATTCACAGATGAAGTTGATCATTTTGTTCATGTTCTTCCCTTTCTTGGCCTACAGCCCCAGCAGATTTTTGAACTAATAAGAGGGTTCAATCTCTCCTGACAGCTGAGCTGGGATTTTGAACTGCAGATCTCAGACAGCTCTCTTTCTGGTTTTTAAAACAGCAGCGATGATTAATCAGTTCTATAAGATGTGCTGTGTGTAAAACCAGGTGAAAGATGGCAATCTGAGGAAATCGAATATTTCTTCCAAACAAGTTATTACCAGGCACTACTTGGTACTAACTTAATGCTTCTAATGTAGGAGATGTTCATGTTGTTGGAAAACTGGACACACTGCTTAGGCTCTAGTTATTTTAGACCATCTTAGATGAATTACCAACCCGGTGTAGGTGTATCGCAGTCCAGGTGCATCTTACATGAATAGATTTTAAAGGAATAAATTATTAACAATAACTTATTTGATTTAAAACAGAAAGAGAAGAATGATTCCTTCTACTGATAAAAATAAATTATTTCATTTAGCAAATAAGTGTTTATTCTGCATAACATTATTCTTATTTGTTATTTTGCCTCGTACGTATTGACACTAGAAAAGCATCCATACTAATTAGTCTGGCTATCTGCTCTTTTAACTAGCCTACAAGCCGCTGCTTTACAAATATGTAATTTGTAATATGCCAACAGTGATTTAATAAGTGATTCTTTGGTTTTCTTGCCACGACTGTCTATCTAAGCCTTTTCATACAGTTCAGTCTTTTGCAACAGAGCTTAAAGTGAATGCTTAAATGTTTTAGTATTAAAATTTAAATACCGTCGATTTAGAAGGATGACATTTTAAAAAAATGCTGCAAACTCACTAAGCATAAACTATATTCATTGTTCAGCTCTGTCGGTACTGAGTACACGTGCAATTATTGCAGTGCTGTCAATGTTTTATTATTAATTTTTTTCACATCACCTAACCACTTGCACTATGTTACCAAAAGTATTCGCTCACCTGTCTTGACTAGCATATGAGCTTGCCACAGCATAAGTGTTAGACTCTTCTCAGTCTCTGATTAAAAATTTTTCAGGCATTATCCCTTCATGGAAGACAGATGTCTCAGTCTCTCTTTCTTTGCCCACACTCTCCATGTTAATTTGATAAGTTTGAATTTTCCCAGCTGAGTAAATGACACCATTTGTACTAGCCAAAATGGTAATATAGAAAATATTCAACAGCTTTAAATGGTAACTTTCTAAAACCTTGCTCTACACCACACCAGCCCACCCCTCGCTCCGACAGGGATCTCTCAAACCTGAGAACAACAAACGTACCGTAGAGACGGTGCAAACCCCAGACCTCATCCTGCGTGATCCGCTTGCGTCCTGTCAGAGTAGCGTTCAGGTGCATTATAGCCTTCGGATCCATGGAGTGCATGAGTCCGAGGACGTGGCCGATTTCGTGCGTTGCCACGTGGACAATGTCTGTCAGCCAAACCCCTGCAACGCGAACATAACTGCTGTTGTCGTTCACGTGACTAATTGTCTGTGGGTACAAAAAAATAAATATCCCTGCCTTTCTTCCAGCTGAAGCGCATGTCTCCCAGAATCCAGTATTCATGGTCGTCAAAGTGGATCTCGCCTGTTGGAGGGAAGAAGGCGTGAGCCAGTTCACCCGTGATGCCGTCAAAACAGTGGTGCAGGTAGGACTGCCAGCAGTCCGTGTGGTTGGCCGGGTAGAATCCTGCCAAGACAGAGAGAAGAATGCATACCTCTGAGTCAAGGAGGGAAGCCCTCGCCCCATTATTTCTGCTCTGTGCAGAATGCAGATGGGAAATGATGAATTACCAAAGACAGAGAGCGCTTTGCTAAAGCCTCATCCTGCAGGATGACAACCATGCCTCTTCTTGTCACTGACAATTTATGCTGGGCTCTTGAGTTTAGTCCCAGAAGTACGAATAAAGCATAATTCACACCGCTTTGCTATGGAAGTTGTCAAGCATTTACAGTTTTTTTTTCTTCTTCTTGCAGAATTACGAATCATGCTGAATATAGGCTTTGTACCCCAGTCACGGCACACAGCAATTTAAGAAAAAGCAACAGCAAAGCAGAACTCTGGACCCGGGTGCCAAGCAACATCTGTTGGAGACAGCAGCATGCAGGCAAGAGCAAGCACCCACCAATCTTAATGTCTGCCTCCTCGTCAGCTGGCACCTCTCTGAATGAGAACGGGGAAACGTCACTCCACAGGCCAAAAGCCCTGGCAATGCCTCGACGCGTGTCGCTGGCATTTATCAGGTTTGTAGGAAAAGACAGCAACCTGTTGGGAAGCACCGTGCCGTTAGTTCTGCTCTCTGTACACATTCTTCTCTGCAGCTGAGGAGTCGGCAAAAAAAAAAAAAAAAAAGAAAAAAAAAGAAAAACACAGCAGCTACTGTTCAGTAGCACACAAATTCCCACAAGTGTTGCTGAGTACAGCTCCATTACTTCATCTTCTAGAGTATCTCAGCCAGGGTTAGATCTGTGCAGGAACATTTAATGAGGGTTATGTGTTAATCAGATTGTCTGTAGTCTTTTTGTAGGGAGTTTTAGATCATCGCAGTTGGTGAAATTCAGTGTTAGCTTTTCTAATTCAGTCTTACTGAAGGGTTTATGGGCTGACTGAGGACGCCGGAGGACGTAAACATTGGTGAGGGTTTTCTTCAAAGCAATTTGTACAACAGGATCCAAATAGCTTGACAATTTTACAGTAGCTTTCTATAGTTAAGCATGGCGGTGATGTAGAGCCACTTTTGGTGGATAACAACTCAGAGTGTGCCTTGGAATGCATGAGAAAAACATGGCGAGCCTTTCCATTCGGAATAAACAATTTCTTTAAACCACATCCACAGATGTTAGATTTAAGTACCTTCAGAAATGTTTTGAATATTTGCAAAGGCAGACTTTGACTAAGACGAAAGTATTTGTATTATCCCGCTAAAACCATCGTGGCTGTGGTGTATGTGCATTGCTTCGAGGAAATTTGTATTTATTCAGCACTTTCTGCAAGCTGCAATAAGCTTGTTTGGTGTAGCACTCGAGACCGGTGTGGAGACCACATTATTTAAGTCTCGTCTAAATCTCGACTACATTTCTACTTTTTTTTAATTTTTTTATGTCAGTCTCAGACATGATGATCTCAGGAATCTCAGGACTTTTTCACAAACCGATCAAGACCATGACTGGAACATCCCTTTTTTTTATTTGCAGCAGGCCGCGACACTCCTGACGGGATTCAAAATTCCTACAGTTTTTTTTTATTTTTTTTTTTTACTTGAGACATGAGAAAACAGTGCAAATACTTGGGTATTTTTCTGTCACACAAAGAAAGACCATTAAGCCATCCAATTTTACTCACTCTGCCTGCAACCAATGCTAAGTTAGCTAACATTTGGCAGCACGTGTCCAACAGATTGGTCTGTTCTACCTTTTTACCAGCTTGCCAGATTCACTGAACGAGTAGCAGCATGTAGCTGAGGGTCTGCCGACATACAGGTTTGGGTTCACCTAAATGTTGCGGTTGTCTGAGGAAGTACCAGTTTGCTTATGAAATGCAACAGATGTGTTTTCTCTAAATGTTTGCATTGTTATAAATAGAGCAATGATCATGAAAACTGTGTCCCATTAGTTTTCTCGGTAACACTTTATTTGAAGGGGGTTGAATAAGACTGACATGACACTGTCATAAACATGACACAACACCTGTCATGAACATGAATAAGCCTTCATGAATATTTATGACTATTGTCATAAAGCGTCATTCGGTAAATTATGACACTTTTAATACAAAGTTGACATTATTCAAAATGTCTTTGTTATGACAACTTGACATTAACCAAGAAATAATTATTGATCTAAATTTGTTATAAAAGTATTAATGATTGCACTTTAAAAATTAGGTAACTTTATGTTATTAAAGGTAAAGTTTAATAGAAAGTGTCATGTCAGTCTTATTCAACCCCCTTCAAATAAAGTGTTACCGTTTTCTCTTCCTCCACTTTGGTCTTAGTGTCATTGCCCTCAAAGTCTTTGTATCTTGTCTACTTAATTGTGCTAGTCAGGGAGCAGTGTGTGAGTAAATACTTATAAGTTAGCTTGAATTTGTCCCATTTGAGCTGCTCTGGGGTCAGGGTGTAGCGCTTGTTCCTGGACAGGTGGAGGACTTGTGAGCGGGCCTCTTTGCGGATCCCGATGACCAACATGGTGGTGTGAGCTTCTTCCTTGGACAAAGCAAAAACCTTTAATGTTTCACATTACAGATTGCGAAGTGAGAACAGAGTGCTCACTTTGGCTTCGAAGTCGAAGTGAGCACCTTCGACTTCATGCCGTATTAAAGATCTAGTTCAGAAACTTTGCAGTGGGTTCCTGTTAACGGTGCAGTGGGTTCCAATGCAGCTGGAAGCCTCCACTGGATCTGCATCTTCATACAGTGTCATTCAGATTAGTTGGTCCAAGACTAAAGTGGACTTCTGCTATCTTAAGAGATGGAATCATGTAGACCTCACAAGTTTTTTACTCTTTGCACTGACCCTGTGTGAGCTTTTACAGTGTTTTTGTGTGTTTTTTCAGAAACTGACGATCTTCCCCAGTTTCCTCATTGTCCAACCGTGACATTTAGTGCACTCCTCCTCTCGCACTAAGACCACGAAAGGGTTAAAGCAACTCTGATCTCAAAAGCACCATGGCATGGTATGGTTTATGTGATCACTACTTAAGAATCTTTTAGCTTACAATAAGATGATTTATTACATAGGACATGTAAATAGGAGGTGGTGTGCACCTAACAAACCTGTCATGAAATTTAGTAAGAAAGAGAACAGCATTTCGGTCAGAATTTCTGCCTGATGTACACTGTGTGCAAAATTATTAGTTTTGACCATATCATCATTTTTATGCATATTTTCCAACTCCGAGCTGTATAAACTTGAATGCTTTGTTTAATGAGGGAGGGTGGTTCCTAAGGAGATCAACCATAATTATTAGGCAGTTTCTTTTCCTCAGGCAAAATGGGGAAAAAAAGAGATTGAAGAGACTCTGAAAAGTCCAAATTTGTAAAAAGTCTTTCAGAGGGATGCAGCACTCTTGAAATTGCTAAGACATTGGGGCGTGGTCCACAGAACCATCAGATATTTTACTGCTAATAGTCAGCAGGGTCGCAAGAAACGTGTTGAGAAAAAAAAAAGAGGTAAATTAACTGAGAAAGATTTGAGAAGAATCAAACGTGAAGCTACTGGGATCCCGTTATCTTCCAGTGCTGCCATATTCCAGAACTGCAACCTGCCTGGAGGGCCCAGAAGTACAAGATGGTCAGAGCTCAGAGACATGACCAAGGTAAGGACGGCTGAAACCCGACCACCACTGAACAGGACACTAGTTGAAACATCAAGACTGGACCAAGACATATCTGAAGACAGACTTGTCAAAGGTTTCATGGACCGATGAGATGAGAGTGACTCTTGACAGACCAGGTGGATCGGTCTGTAGCTGGATCAGTCATGGGCACAGAGCTCCACTTGCTCTGCTCTTTGACTGAGGAGTTCAGTTCCATAAAATGACAGCAGTGTTACAGTATTTGGAGTTCTTTCAGGATTATAGATGTCCACCTCCATCTACACCTAATCTGGAATTACACTAAATTAAGATTGTGTAGACGATAACTGCTTAAAATTTTAACACAACCTTTAACCCTTTAAGGTGCTACTGCTAAACAATGGCAATTGTCTGGACGAAATCTGTTTGGTGTGATTGTCAATACTTTTTCTGCAAAACCATTTCTAAGAAATGAAGCTATGAAGGGTTTAAGGCATTTAAAGTGGTGATGAGTTACAGACACTCTAAATTATACCACCTGGAGTTTTAATTCTCTCATAGCTTTTAAAGCCTGTGGTCTGGTGTTTTGTTTTGTAAAAAAAAAAAAAAATCATAAATGTTCAGTGACTCCTGTGTGTCTCTGTGTGGCCTGTTCCCATTTGATCAACAGGTGGTCTAACCAGGGTCTGCCACCCTTCTCATTCATTTACTGCTGGAGGTAAACTCCGGCTCCCTCAAGCCCTACACAGTGGATCTAATAGTTAATGGGGGAAGAAGATGCTTGATCAAATACTGTATTGGCTCCAATGGTCTCGTAGACTAATGTTGCTGAAAGTACTGAGCCGCGCCTCCACATCATTGAATTTGGGTACTCCAATCACAACAAAATGCAGACTGCTTCAACAAGCGCCTGTGAAAGAATGGGTTGCTCGTGAGCTCAGTAAATTTCAGTCCAGTAACGTGATAGGATGTCATGTGTGCAATAAATCCACTTGTGAAATTTCCTCCAAACTAAATATTCCACAGTCAATTGTAAGTGGTAATATAACAAAGTGGAAGTTACTGGGAACAGCAGCAACCGAGTCTCGAAGCGGTAGACCACTTAAAATCACAGAGTGGGATCAGCAGATGCCGAGGCGCGTACTGCCCAGACTCAGTAGACAGACTTTCAAGCTTTATTTGGCCTTCGGATTCGAACTGTGACTAAAAAGCTTCATGCAATGGGTTTCCATGACAGAGCAGCTGCATCCAAACCTTACATCACCAGTCGCAGTGCAGCATGTTGGGAGCAATGGTATGAAGCACTTCTGGACTGGACTCTGAAGCGGTGGAGATGTGCTTTGGAGCAATGAATCATGACTCATTTGGCAACTGAACGGATGAGTCTGGCGTTGGCAGTTGCCAGTAAAACACCCATTTATGACTGCAGCATATCAAATGCAAGGGACATGCTGCTCTCAGCATGAGCGTACTCAAATTCATTGTTGTTCTATCAACCTTGCAGACCACTCGGGTTTTCTGGATCTGGTCTGCTCTCCATCCCCACAACCAAACATGGAGCAGCAGCATTCAGCTTCGATGCACCACTAATCTGAAACAAACTTCCAGAAAACTACACAACTGGTGAAACGTTGAGTTCCTTCGAATCAAGACTTAAAGCACACCTGTGATTAGTCGTAAGTGGAACACTGATCAACAAGTATTTGCTTGATGGTTTCGATGACGACATTTGACAAAATGTTTGATAATTGGTGACTATATGATGTAAAGTACTTTGAACCATCTTGCTGCTGAAAAGTGCCACACAAGTAAACTTGACTTGACCTAAATCTGGCATTTATTGGCTTAATTTGATATCAATATGATTTGTTCCATTGGTGACTTTTAAAGCAATGTTTATTCTAGATGCCCGCTCCATTACCTGGTGGTGAGCTGGATGACAGACGGCCACTACATCGTTTCCCTTTCTTATAGAAACACAAATTCCACTATTTGGGAGAATCATATGCTGTGAAAAACACAAGGAGTCACAATGTGGAATCAAGACGAGCACCACCCATCGCTTTCATTAAGGCTACATTGTGAAGTGTTTTATTATTTCAGCAACACTTGGAAGGATTGCTGCTTTTCTGTTTCGCGTAAATGCAATTGGATTGTGGTTAACACTTCAGTTTAATGTTTTTGTGTAAATGCTGTGAAACTGTGTTATTTGTATACTAACGTAGCGTTAATGGAGCTTACCAGTTGCATTCGGATTGAATTAAGTGCAATGCCTTCTGCGTGACCAGCAGCATTCTAAAAAACATCAGGCAGGTTTTCACAAGCAAAAAGCCCAGAAAAGGTTCGTCTCACTACAGAACTACAGTTTATTTTATGATAAATACTACATTTTCTTCATGTGTGTCATTACGTCATCATGGAGTTAAGTCAAAAACTTCACCTGGCCCAACTTGTTTTGTAGCCGTACCTGTCTGGGGTAAAATGGTAAAACTAGATGGCAAATGCAAACAAGAGCACCCTTTATTTTGCATTCCACGCCTTATCCTCTGGATCCTGTTCCGGATTCGCCCCGTCATGAGTAATATATTGCTTCCTTTCCAAAATACTGAAACAGAGGCAGGCGCATTCTGTTGGGAAACGTGATAACGTGTCTCACTCGACTTTCAAAGAATGCTCCTTTTCTTCCAAATTACATCCCCAATATGCTCTACTGACCTCCGCTGACACACCGCAGTCATGCACTCAGTGACTTATGAGGCGTCTGATGCATTCAGGCCAGCGCGGCTCTCTCCCTCTCTCCGTGTGCCGTGTCACTGCACATCGATACTCACGCTTTGGCTCAAATGAAGATGAATTGGGGGAACTGCGAGGACCGAAGTAGGCTCTCTCTAGACTAAACCTCGAAGCCGTGAGTGAACTCGTAGACCAAAACATGCGGGGAGACGTCTCTGAGGGCTCTAGATGGAGTCTGGAATAGCTTAGCCTCAAACTACTAAACAAGGGATTATGATTTTCATTCCTCATCTCCAACACACACACAAGAATCCTTTTTTTTTTTTTTTTTCAGCAAATGCTGCATTTTGAATATAATTAAAAACATAGTCTGTTTGTTGAATGATGTACATGTGAGTTCCTTGCAAAGTTTTGGGCTTGTTTTTCTCACATTTTGTCATGCTACGACCACATACTTAAACGTTTTCCACTGGGGTTTTCTGGGGATAGACGAACACAAATCAAACCATAATTATAAAGTCAAGGGTGAATTTATATGGTTTTCAAAAATGTTTTAGAACAAATAAATCTGACAAGCGTGTCATCTCACAACATCTAATTTCCCGTTGAGATCAATAAAATATTTTTGGATTTGAATTGAATTCAGTTATATTAAACCCTCTCACCAACTTCAACCCTGCCAAGAGCAAAACAGATCTAGCCTTTATGGCTATGCCACAAGCAGTGAAAGAAATGTAGGAAGATGCTCTGGTCAGATAAGACCAATGCAAAACACTGTCTGGGGTGGAGCACTAGCATTTCCTTTTATCCTGAACACATCATCCCCACTGATAAATATGGTGGTGGCTGCATCATGCTGTGTGAATTATTTTTTTGTTTTTTTTTTAGTTTTTCTTCAAGAAGGGCAGGAAAGCTGATAAAAGTTGAGGAGACAGCAACTCTAAAAATATAACAGCTGCTGTGGGGTTGTTTGAATCAAAGCAGATTTATGGTCCAGTCAAAGCCCACGCCTAAATCCCATTATGAATACGTGGCAGGACTTGCATATTAATGTTCACAGACACTCAATCTAAGTGAGTTTGTGCCATTTTGTAAAGAATATTTGACAAAAGAGAAGAAAAAAAATCAGTCTCTAGATGTGCAAAGCATTCTTTTAAAAAAGGGATAGATCTATGTAGCTTAATGCATATGAACACCACACTGTTCATATATTTATTTGCTAAAATAAATAAAGAAAAAGAAAGCCATGAATCAGCTTTCATTCTATGTAACTCTCTGAGTTAGTCTATATCAGAACAACCCAATAATTAAATTTAAAAGTAAGGTAGAGGTGAGACGGAAAAAAAAACAAAAAAACTTCAGGTGGTGCAAATACTTTTGCAATACACAGCAGACTTAATCCTTTTCACATGCCGGATTTATGCTGTCAGTTTATCTAATAAAAGTTAAGGCAGCAGTTCTCTTGAGTGACAGCTAATAAGAATGTGTGGCAAAGGAAATGACACAAAGCTGTCCCTCAGGCTCTTCATCACAGTGGGTGGCTGGAGAGAAGTGAAGTAATGTGGAGGGGAACACATTTTTCCTATTCACTGAAGACATTACCTTACAAGGATCCACTTGGTTGCCGAAACCAATTCTGGTATTCATCTAACGTCAACTGGACTGAACTTTAACTAGATCTGATGTCCATTACTTTAAATGATTCCATCTTTTGGTAGTGATTAGGCTGAACAGTTAATACCAGTTAAAGTCCTTTATGATAAACTGTAAGCAAATAAATAAATAAATAAAAGACAGCAGGAAATTATCCAGCTCCTTAGAAGTCTCAAGACATTCCACATAAAGAGGTTAGTCCATTTTTAAACAAAATCTTTTTACTGCACTCAGAATATTTTGTAGTACCAGTGCTGTCTTTTAAAAGTTAATATTTAGTTTAAAATTTCTGAAAATTCACGATTATTTTGGGAAATGTATTATCTTGAACAATTAGACAGACAGAATATGTCGTAAAAAAAAATTAATGAAAAAGTAATCAGCGCCGTAATTAGTTTAAATCGCAGCTCTAGCTCCGAGTCCTCCGGGTCACCAAGTGGTCACAGCATACCTCTAACCTCCAGGAGGGAAACGCGGTGGTGAGATGCATCCCTGCGAACAGAAGGCTGAGCAGCGCAGCGGTCAGCAGAGGAGCGGAACACCAGTCACCGCTGCGTAAACCTCCAGGAGTCCCACAGCTCACCATGGCTGCAGCACTGTCACACTTTGGGAAGTATTTGCGTCTGTCTGCGAAGAAAGGTCCAACCATCGATGCCCGCCGGCGCTACTTCATGCCCATTGCGCGCAACTTTGCGTGGAGCTTTCTGTCACTCTGTGCGGGAGCGCAGTCCAGCCTGCGGACCGCGTAATGAAAAGTGCAGACTGCACATCAGCTCTGCTCGGCTCTCTTCCGCTCAGCAGCACGCCTGCCTGCCTTGCCAGCGGGCTGGATTCACGTCGCTGCACTCGGGGCAGGGGGTCAGCGTCGAGACGACCTAATGAAAACCAAACGCGCTGTCCGCCGCACCACTGCTTCCAACCACGAGACCTCAGTTAAAGCACTATCAGATGGGTTGCTCTGTGTTTTTTTTTCTCTTTCTTTAGTGTTTATGTAATCCTCCTGAGGGGAAAAAAACCGCTCATGCACAGGCATCTGGGCACAGGAGAACCGACAGGGGCGTTGTTAGTATTTTAAAGCACATGTGGGACTGGAGCCCTCTTTTTTTTTCTTCTTCTTCACCTGCCTGGATGTTTAGTTGCTCTTATTCCTCCCATAGCAAGCCACTGCTATTAATATCATTCATATCATTGGTGGGGGCTGCACCTGAAGTAAATGGCCTTCACATGCCACAGTTTGAAGTTTATGGTTTTCTAATGCACATTAGTTATAGGTGTCATGTGTGCAATAGTATGTAGATTTTTAATTTCACATGAGCATCATATTTAATTTCAGAATTGCTGCATGGTCATCGTGTAATTTGCGATTTTTCACAAGAGCGTCACATGTAAAAGTCTGAGGAACTCCAAAGTAATTTACAACGCAATCAGTCATTCACCCTTTCATGCACACATTTACACACAGATAGTGGTAAGTAACCTACAATGTAGTCACACTAGGGCAAACAAACAAAATGAGTCAGAACCCCTAACCAGGAGCAGGCAAGGCATGTGAAGTGACTTGCCCAAGGACACAATGACCTGCAGGACAAATCCCTACTTCCTGACTCTGATAAATTGGCTAGAGATCTGAATTTTTTATCAAGATGTGGGTAACACCTCAAATACATCTCCTTCTTGCGTAAGATATTGAGAAAATTTAAATAAACCAGCCAAAATATCAAGAAGAGACTGGTGCACCTCTACAAGACTCTTTCATCTTTGGGTACCATTTCCAGTTGCTTGAAGGTATCACATTCATCTGTTTAAACAATTATCCACCAGTATAAACACCATTGGAATGTCCAGTCACCATGATTTTCAGGAAGGAAACAGTTTTTGCATCCCAGAGATGGACACTTATAGGTGCATAATGTATCAATCTGCCCTTGAACAAAAACTAAAGACTTTGTGAAGATGCTGGCCAAAGATGGCAAGACAGTGCCATGATCCACAGCGAAACAAGTCCATGGGCTGAAAGGCCACTCACCAATGAAGAAACCAATGCCCCAGAAGTAAAACAAAAGTACAAGGCCCACTTTGCAAACGCTTTCAGCCATCATTACTGTTCTGGAAGGAAATGATGAGTTCTGGTGTTTCAGAGATAAACATAGTTTGGTGCAAAATGTGTGAAACATCCTCAGAACAAAAGCAAAAGACATCCAGCAAAAACTGGTAAGCGAGTGTCATTATTCACATGCAGTGAGTCACACACTGCATGTGGTGAAAGGACACTCAGCTAGGAAGTAGCTATTACTAAGAGTAATATAAAAGTTAGCTAAGAATAGCTAGTATTACCGGCTGTAATAATAGTTACCGTTGGCTTAACAGGCAAGCATTTCACCATGCAATATACTAGTATTTAGTCAAATTTAATGAGGTTTTGCATAAATAAATTTGGAGAAGCAATGAATTCAAGACAAAAAGTGATAGTGATAGATCTGGGCTTATATGTACATAGGTGTTCAGGTTGACATGAGGTCCAGCTGATGATTGTTTTATGAGTTAATCTCTCAAACAAACAAAAAAGAAAAAACAAAAAAAAAAAAAAATAAAGATTTATCCTCACTGCGACAGACTGGCGACCTGTCCAGGGTGACCCCGCTTCTCGCCCGGAACGTTAGCTGGAGAGGCAGCAGCAACCCTCCCGACCCCACTAAGGGACAAGGGTGTTCAGAAAACGGATGGATGGATTTATCCTCACTGAGGACTGATTCAAGTCTGCCACTCTGGGCTAAATATATTGTCTGCTACTCGTCGCAGTTGGATGGATAACTGAGGTTCCAGTGACTAACAAGAACAATGAGGCCATGTGAGAGTAAACTAGAGAACGTAAAGCTTGGATCAGTGAGTTCTTTTTTTATGTTATTGTTGCTTTATACATTTTGCCCAAGAGCTTGTCCAAAGATTAAAAGAAACAACCTTTTTAAAAAATATAAATCAGCAGCACTTTCTACTTTATTGCACCTGACGCAAGGTATTTAATGATTACACAATGATTTATTTACAAGTATTTAGTCTTGGGAGAAAAATATTTGTCCATCTTTTCAACTTCAGTGAACTCAAATAATAATCTGTTGCTTGACTATAATTTGGGAGCAATGACATTGACCTCTATTAGCAAATACCTTCTCATAGCTGTTCGACTGTTGAAGAAACATTGCATGAACAGTTACTTATTTTGCATTCTAGTCAGTGTTGTTAAGTAAGATGTCGCAAAGCAAACATGCCTCCTGAGATCTCAGTCCTTATCATATTCCATTATTTGTTCCACTTTTGTCAGTTTGTATGTCAGAAAACCCATTGTCATTTAAAGTTTTAGTCATATTATATTATGAGTAACAGTTAGTATCTTAGTATTTTTATGGATAAATTAAGAAATTCTTGAAACCAATTACTGGCTTTGTTTGCCACCTACCACCTGCTGAGCTCCAAGGTCTTAATGATGTCCCCCTTTCTGTTATTAACGTCTAATGAACCAAAGAAAAACAACTTACTTATTTATTTATTTATTTATTTATTTATTTATTTATTTATTTATTTATTTATTTATTTATTTATTTATTTATTATGACCTAATTTGTACATTTTAATTTACGACCCTGCACATCCGGGTCTTATTTTATTAGTATATTTTCAGGGCGGAACCATTGTGCGAGACATAGTTTCTTCTGTCCCTCACGCGTCGTCGCGCTCGTGTGGGAGAAAAAGCGTTCCGTAGCCAACCAGTGACTTTATCCTCGGAGTTGACACGTAGACTTTGTCGTTGCTTTTTGCAGCGCCAGGCTCTTTGAGCGTAGAAATATGATTTTAAGTGGAGAGAAACCGGGTTCTGGTCGGATAATAAAGACGTAGCAGGTAAGAGCTACTGCCGTCACTTATATTCACCCCTCTAAATTACCACTCTTAAGGCTGGGCGGCTAGCTTATTAGCTTTAATCCTATAATCTCAACAGTTAGGGTCAGTTCGTTTGACTGTCCGAGCTGGCTTCTCCTGAATATAGTTTTGAACAGAACCCCGCATGGTCGACAAGAGACCCAATCAGAATGAGCGTAAAGAACAACATCACTATGAAAAGCACTTATCTAAGTGTGTCAGACATGGTCTACATGCTTTAAGTGTTTGAATAGGAATTTAAAGCATTACGCGTAAGGCTCGTTGGTGTTCAGATTTGTAATGTGTCTAAACATTTTTTTAAAAAAAGAACTCAGCCCCTGATTAGCATGTCCAGACTCTGATCCGGATACAGGGCTCTGTTATGCACAGCATCCAACAAAAAGTGAGCACACCCCTCACATCACATGTTCGTAAATATTATATCTTTATCAAGGGACAATACTGAATATACTTGAGACAATGTAAGGCAGTCAATTTGTATAATAATGTAAATTTGTTATTCCCTAGCCATTAATGTCTAAACCCCTCGTGTTACAAGCTCTGAGGTGTGAATGGAGTCGCAGGCGTGTTGCGTGTCAGAGGTTTACCTTCCGGTTGGACGACAGAGCTACAATCGAGGGGATCAACATGCATCGTTAGAATGGACCAGTTAAAGTCCAGACTTAATCCATGGCAAGATTTGAAAATTGACGTTCTGATCCATCCAGTCTGCCTGGATCAGTCAGATCTGATCCATCTCACCAGATCTGGTGAGATGCCTTACTAAGTATTTAAATGTTTCAGTTTCAGGAAATGCCAAAACAAATTGCAAAAGTAATTACAGCAAAATGTTGTTTTGCGAAATACAGACTAATATGGTTCTGGATACAAATGTACACCAAACCCTTAAAGATTTTTTATGTAGGAAAAAAAAAACCAATGTGTCATTTTCTTCCACTTCATAATTTTTTGCTATTTTAGTCTTGCTGTGAACACTTTTTACATTTGGTGTGGTAGCAAATAAAAATATGCAGAAGGATAACAAGTAGCCAACAAGCAACTATAATGGTTAGTTAATTACAAATAGCATGTTCAAGGCTGTATGTCGCTATCAAATGTCAGCTTCCTGCTTAGTTTTATTTTTTTTTTCCCCCACAGGAACACCAGAATAATTAACCCTGCTCATGGTGAGAAAGATGGCTAAAGATCAGAGGCACAACAGAGTAGAAACATTCGTGCTGGCTGGATCGAATGGTCACAATGGCCAGCAGTGGCAGACCGACGGCAACAACTCGAGGCCACCCCACCCTGCCACGGCCAACCACGTCTCTAGGATGGCCCGCGTCGCCTCCGACGTCAGACACAAGTGTGCGGCGTACGTGCTGGCACTGAGGCCGTGGAGCTTCAGCGCCTCGCTCATACCCGTGGCCCTCGGCAGTGCCTTGGCGTACAAGCTGGACGGCTCTGTGGACCTGGTGGTCCTGATGGTGTGCGCCGTGGCTGTCCTCGTGGTCCACGGCGCCGGGAATCTTGTGAACACCTACTACGACTTCTCCAAAGGAATTGACCACAAGAAGAGCGACGACAGGACTCTCGTCGATAAAATTCTGGCACCACAGGACGTCGTCATGTTCGGTGCTTTGCTGTATTCCTTGGGGTGCCTGTGCGCCACTTTCCTCTACTTCCTGTCGACGCTGAAGCTGGAGCACCTCGCTCTTATTTACTTTGGGGGTCTTTCAAGCTCTTTTTTATACACTGGAGGTGAGTAGATTTCCAACCTGAATTGTCTTTTAGATGTAGGGGACTTTGCAAAACGGTTAGTTTTAAAATAAAGTTTTAAAGTAAAATGGCAGGAATGTGAACAATATATCTGGGTGATTAGTAATCATTTTTAGATTTAAAATTAGAGAAATAACTGGTTTAAAATAATAATAAAATAATAACTGGTTTACAGCATTCTAACCTTTTAGAATGCTGTAAACAATACAGTTCTATTAACATTTACAGGTAAAGAGTTCTAAGAAAAAAACTTTAAAGAAATAGTTTTTAAAGGGACCTGAGGTGTCTCTCTTTGCTGTTTTAACCTATTTTTGCATCCTGCTCACTTAGGGCCATGATATTCTCACACTTCTACTTGGTTTGGGGCAGACATACCACAGCTTTATTAACACTTTCAACCTGGTAAAAACCAGCCATTTGTACTATTCTTTGCTTTGTACAGAGGGTCTGGACTCTTGGCACTTGGGAAACGTCTGTGTAGAACTTTGAAATTTTTACCTAATCACTAACATTTGGCAGTGACGTATGCAATGCGCCAGTTTGACGCTAAGGAGCTTCACAGAAATTGCCTGCCCTGTGCATAAACATCCTTCTCTGCAAAGAAAAAAGTGCCGATCTGAATGAGGCAGCTGTTAATGTTATTTAATATTTGGAAGCGTGACCAACACTGACTGAATTCCTTCCTTCCCTTTCTCTGCTGCCATTGCTACACCTACGGTCAGACTCTAAATTTCAAACAACGCAGAAAATCAGTGTCATCCTTCACAACTTTCTCCTTCTGTTCGCTGATCAGCCCTTTAGAAATTCTAGCAGAGAAATCCAGCTCAATGGAAGAAAGCCCAAACTGAGCGGTGAAAGGAGATTCATAATTGCTTCCTATGCAGCACAGGGAGCAATGTTTCTCCTATCTTTACTTTAAAAGAAATGAAAAACAGCTTTTCATTGTTGCCAAAATAATCAGACATTTATATGGTTGGAATAATGTGTTTTGATTCTACTTCCAATAGTGCATAGTGAAGCAAAAATATTGACTCAAACAATAAATTAATGCTGGGAAGAGGCAGAAAGATATGAAATAAAGTAGAACTTTTATATGGTGCTTATTTCTGCATCACATATTTGCAGATTTTGTTCCAAAACGAAAATTATAAATGCTCTAATTGGAAGTGCATCCATTATTTTAGATCTTCGTCAAAAAACCTTTTCACATTATGATTCCATAAAACACAATTTTCATCTATAGATATTGAATTGAAAGGCACAAAAATGTCTTGTGGTTTAAGTTTTACACTATTACTAAACAAAACAAATTCGGCAAATTTTTGTAGCATTCGTCAGCGGCTTTGACCAAGGTACATCTGCTTCCTCAGGAATGTAAAGATGAGTTCACTACATCATAATGATCAGGCTTTATTATGTGATGCTGAAAAGCAAAATGACCTGTTAGGTGGTGTCTGCTTGTTCTTGTTATTCAAACCTGCGACACTGAACTTTCATCATAAACTGCCTTTAAACACACAGCCTACAAACCAAACCATTTTTTTTTTTTTTTGTCCTCCAGGTATCGGCCTCAAGTACGTTGCCCTGGGAGACATAGTGATCCTCATCACCTTCGGCCCCCTGGCGGTGATGTTCGCCCACGCCGTGCAGGTGGGCTACCTGTCGGTGCTGCCGCTGGTCTACGCCGTCCCTCTGGCCCTCAACACAGAAGCCATCCTCCACAGCAACAACACAAGAGACATGGACTCGGACAAGCAAGCCGGCATCGTCACGCTGGCCATCCTCATAGGCCCCACGCTGTCTTACGTCCTCTACAATCTCCTGCTCTTCGTCCCGTACGTGCTGTTTTGCATCCTCGCCACCCGGTACACCATCAGCATGGCTCTGCCGCTGCTCACGCTGCCGATGGCCTTCCCTCTGGAGAAGCAGTTCAGGAGTCGTTGCTACGCCAAGATCCCCCAAAAAACTGCCAAGCTCAACCTCCTCATGGGACTCTTCTACGTTTTTGGGATCATTCTGGCGCCTCCCGGCAGCTTGCCGCTACTGTGATCCTTTAGGTTCGACGCATATAAACTCTTGTTTATTATTCACTAGTTTATAGTACCTCTTTTTATTTAAAAAAAAAAAATCTAAAGGCTTGTGCTGGCTTTAATTTATTCTCTAATTTGTAAGCTCAGATGTTTAGCTCAATGACAAAACAAAGCAGGTTTCTGACAGTATTAAACCATCTTTAATCTGTTAAGAGAAAGGCAAACCTGCAGCTGCCAGATTTGTAGTAGAGTACTTGATATCAGCACAAATATAGTAAACCATAATCCTCAACATTATGCTTTTTTTTGTTTTCATGGTATTCAGAGTTCATTTGGTGTTTGTGATTTTTATTTCTCAAGAGCCAAATAATTTGAGGTCACTGTAATAAAACTCACTTGTGCTGATGTCCAATGTCTCCGTTTTTGGTCAAAAGATGCTAAATTGAGAACTGACACTTTGGGAATTGCAGTAAAATCAAATGTAAAGCAAAAATGTCTTCAGTTGTTTTTTATACATAAATGAAAGCATATTTCAGAATATTTACAAACATTGAACACATTTTTTGCTTTACATCTGATCAGTGCTGTGAAAAGTATTAGCACCTTAGAAATGTCTTCAGTTTTAACTTTTTGTGCCACATTTGCTTATTCCAGAATAGTTTATATCAAACAAATGCCAATATGAAAGAGTGTCGGCAAATTTAAAAACAAAAACAAATCAGTTGATTTAGTTTTTTTAGGTGGAGGTGAAGAGGGTGGGGGACTGTTGCAAAGTATCCTGGTCCTGTGAAATTTGTAATTAACTTTTATTAGCCATTCTCAAACTTGATTATTGACAGACCTGGAATCACATAGATTGAACTTCATTGAAAACATCAAGTACAAAATACCTCAAAGCATCACTGGAATATGCTAATTTGAAGAAATTCAAAAATGGATGAGAAAATCGACAGGTTAATCTACGAAATAAAAAAAGAAAAATTAAAATATTCTTTAAAAGTTAGCTGTTTTTGTCACTTATTTCAAAAAGTGAAACTCAAAAATTAATTTCACATGGAGTAAAATATTTCAAGCTTTTATTTCCATCAAAAATGATTGTGGCTTATTAAAAACCAAAAATTCAGTGTCTCAAAATTAGAAAGCTGTGAAAATTGTTCAATATGGCGCCACACCAGAAGCAGCTAATGGATCAGTGGGCTTCACAACCACAAGAAACACCACCGAATGGACAGACGTCCAGTCGGTGATGGTTTGGGCTGCACGTCATCTGCTGATAATTCACTTTCTGAAATGAGCGGCAAAAAATGTTGACATTTTTAAAGGGCATGACGGGTTTACCAAAATTACTCCAAGAAGCTGCCAGAGGCTCATCCAGCAGTATGATGGGAAAAACCCAGAAGAAAGCAAGACAAAAATGACTTTGTGAGAAACTATTTAATACATGGAGAGTTCAGAGGTCAAACCCACTGCTGATCAAAAAGGCTGCAAACACGTCTCACATTTACCAAAAACATGTTGATGATCCCTTTGAATCATCAGCATGTAGAGTTAGAAGTGAAACATTTTGGAGTTCTTTGCTCTAATTATTTTGTCTTGGCTTTGGTGGCGTCCTGCTTGTGTTCAGTTCAACAGCCCTTCCTGTCCAGCTTGTAGAAAGTCGTGACGTACATGCCTTACTCGTTTACGAGAAAAACATGGCTCTTTTCTTCTGTTGATCAGTTTTGTGAAATTACACCTTTATTGCGATATTAAAAGATAGTAACATCATTTCATTTCAAATCTACATTACTGTTTTTATAAGGTATAGTGGACCCGGTAATATAAAAAGCTTAAGGATATACACATTTTAATATAGCATCGCAGTTTAATTGAAAACTAGATTTACCAATAAAGAAGAAAAACAAAAACATGTCACATGTCAGCAGGGGGCAGCATTGAACCACCACTTTGGCAGCTGTTCCATGTTTGAGTAATTATATGTCAAAATATCTAATATCTAAGTGAAATATCTGCAACCAGATATTTCATCTAAGCCGTTTTAGTGATTTGGTCCCAAAGAGATCAATATTTGTATTTGCATCACTTTTTTATTTTGCAGTCATAGAATTGCTGTCTCTTTACAATATTGCTGTCCTCAGACGCCTTTTTCATTCATTATTCAACAACACGGTTTTCAAAGTTGTTTTGTAATCTTTTGTAGAGTACATCGTTTCATACATTTACCTTGTCATGTAAGCGACAGTGTTGAAGGTGAAGAAAAACTGGAGATCTGATGTGGCTTGTGCTACATTTTGTAGAAGCCACATATCAGAAAACAACAGACATTATAACCATTATGTTCATAATTTAGCGTGACTCATCAAACACCAGATCAACTCTGGCCACGGATAAATTATTTTATTGCAGTACAAGCGGTCAGAATAAGCTGACAACCATTGTCTCTGAAATACTGTATATTTTTAAAATTGTTAATTGACTTTAAAAACTGTATCTCACTTACTGCCACCCCTACCAATCCATTCTGGGTAAATGTAACTAAGTGTTTAAATTTTATGTTTTAAAGTTTTTCCAAGTTTCTAGAAACTACTAAGTTGTAATCCATGACTTCCTGAGGTACAAATATGATGTATGATGCCACTGACTGGCTGGATAAAGACCCACCACACACTGTAATAGACAGAAAACTGTGGATATGAAGGAAGGCACAAAAACATCTCAAAAGTTCACATTTGGAGAACTTCAGCAAACATTTTGGGATCACTGAGTCTCTATGACAACCAGTAGATGCTATCTCTAAGTCAAATGTTTGGATAAGAGGCATGCCAGAACATGAAAATATACGCTATTTGCTAAATTCTTGTGGGATTTTAACTGAAACTGTGTGGTTTAGTTACGATAGATTGATGGAAATTTTTTTTGGGCAGCAAACGGTTCAAGTAAGTTGGATATGAATATATAAAGGAATATGTTGAAAAACACCTAAAGCCCACTATTATTTTGGAGTCTGTGATGCTTTGGGTCTGTTTCTCTTCCAAATGTTCTGGAAATCTTGGCACTATGAACATCTTGCAATACCAGGAGATTTTAAACAAAAATCTTGAGGAGTGTGCCAGAATACCAGACAAAACAAAACAAAACAAAACAAAACAAAACAAAACAAAACAAAACAAAACAAAACAAAACAAAACAAAACAAAACAAACAAACAAACAAACAAAAAAACAACAACACAAAAACAAAACCAAACAAAAAAACTGAAAATAGGTCATCGGGTCTTTTGGAAGACAAAATCCATCTCTTCCA
This sequence comes from Poecilia formosa, assembly GCF_000485575.1. Lineage (NCBI taxonomy): Eukaryota > Metazoa > Chordata > Actinopteri > Cyprinodontiformes > Poeciliidae > Poecilia > Poecilia formosa. Next base: position 720,517 of record NW_006800194.1, on the reverse strand, counting down.
TCTTTTTTTCAGTCCTCAGACATCTGCTCTTTAGAAAACATGTGGTGAGATGAAGACAGGATAAAATGAGACTGGAGAAGAAGGTTTCAGAGAAGAAAGGACTTAGAGACATTTCACAAAGCAGAATGGTCAGAGATTGTTCTTTCTGTGCTCAGACTTTATCATATGAGTACTCGTCTACTAGAAAAAAACAAAACAAAACAATATCATCAACAGCAAAAAAAACTGTACAGCTGGGGTTCCAGCATTGTGCCATCAGTGAGGTGATTTCAATTGGAGACATAAAGGGCTTTATAAATAAAACTGATTATTATTATTGTTACAGAATTGTTACTAAAATCAGTTGTTTCAACATTTAGGATTTTCCCTGCACGCAACACACGTACTGAAAATAGAGGTCGGATTTCTCTCTAATTTCCAGTGTGAGATAATGCTGCATAAGCAAAAATGCAGCTTTATCTGGTCTTTTAATGTTTTGGCTCACATCTTTACTTGGGGTGCCAATTGATGTGAAGCTATAGATCATATAACAAACTAATAATACACTAATTACCTCAATAAACATACACAAAGCAAATATTTTCATTTATTTGCTGTTTCATTTTACATATTTCTAATAAACCGCAAACGTTGCTAACAAAATCTCTACTAAACCTGGAGATCTATATTTGGGTACTTTTAATTAGCTGTCATGAATAATTGTGCTTCTTACGAGCAGCCAGTGAAGGCAGCATGACCAGTGACGCAATGCATGGGCGTGTTGTCATGGCTGTGTGCAGCAAAACCTCTCATAAATACATATTTATCCTAAAACAAATCAAGTCGGGGTTATTAGTTTACGACAGTATGGAGTTTCATCTGACTGCAAAGTGAGCATTCTTGACAAGGAGCCGGTAAGTGGACACACTGCGAGAGAAGTTGAATTTATGGCAGAGCAGCTGTGCCAAACAGTAGTTAGCAAGCTAGCGTCAACCTTAGGCGTACAGCTACGTACAGTCTGATAATGCTTTGAAGCGATGAGAAGTACAGCAGAGTGTCAGCATCTACGGCAGGCATGAATATGAGTTTGTTTAAAATGTGGGCTGCCTCAGTTAAAAAATGTTAAAAATGTTAAAAAATGACTCACTATGACAATCCTAATAGCGACGTATTGTTGTGGAAGCTGTTTCTTCTTCTGACCGCTAACGTCAGCTGATACATTTAGAGATGCGCCTGTCTGTTATAAATGCTCATGACTTTAAGTTATGTGTTGAAAGGGGGTATATTTACCGTGTGCCTTTGACAGTGTCAGTTGGATGTAATGGGAAAGGTGTTGTCTTTGCCTGAAGGCGGGCTGCATGTGGGGTCATACCTGTCAGGACTGGCCAAGCTGCATGCTTCTGCTTCGAGCTTCTCAAAGACGTGCATTGACTGTCACCTGACTGAAAGTGGGGAAAACCACATAAAAGCCCAGATTTTTACAAAGAGAATCCTGGACTTTACAGAGGCTATCGTCATCACATTTGGGGTAAAACTGACATTTACAAAGATTGTCGCCTCAACATTCAGGACCCAGGCCTGCTCAGCTGTCAGTTTTTTTTTTTGTTTTTTTGTTCTTATTTATGAAGCCTGGATCATGGTCATGGGCTGAGATGGAGAGTAGTTAGTAGAACCTGCAGTGGAAATTTTAATATACATTTTTGTTTGCAGTTTACCCTTTGTTAATGACAGTGAGCAGGAGGAACTTGGCAAATTTGAAAGAAAAGTGTGAGAGAGTTTTAAATGGAAAGTGAGACTACATTTCCGCTTTATGTAGGATTACCAAACAAGTTATCTCTGGAACGGGTTCAGCATATGAGCGCAAAATGTGTGAATGAATCTCAGAAGAACAGCTACAAACTTTGGGAAGATGCTGGTCGAATCTGGTAAGACAGCGTTATGAACCACAATGAAACATGTACACGGGGGTGAAAAGCCGATCAGCAAGGAAGAAACCATTACTTTTGCTCTCAGGGACAACAACTGAAATTTCTTTACATTGTGTAGATTATTACAAATATAAAAGTGCTTTTAAAAGCAGCTATACCAGTTTCCTTTAAACTCTGAGCTGCTGATAGTAATTATGACAAACATTTTTTTTTCTTAAGGACTATAATAAATAGAAGTAAGATAAGTATGTACTGCTGGTCATTTGATAAAGGTAGTAATTTTCAAAGCATTAACCCCAAATGTTGATTTCATTTTGATCAACCCCTCCAAAAGTATGTCAAAGTACGAGTTGTTGTTTGATGTGTTTGCATGCCAAAATTGGTGCTGATTTATAGTTTTGTTATTTTAAATAAATAGCGAATTTTACCATTTTATTTTGTTTATTATTATTATTAAGTATTTGATGTGCTAATCTCTGATCAGAGCATATCAATTGGAAACAACTTGACTAAAACTAAAATGTAGACATATTCTTGGTAAAGAGAGTTTTACTGCATGGCAAGTGAATTATTATACCAATCCATAAAAGTACCCAAGCAAACCTTTGTGGATGCAAAGCTAAACAGACCGATATTGTAGTCATAACTGTGACTTCATACATTTACCAAATAATAAAAATCATTATGACTGTTGAAAGATAAAAGCAAAGGCTTCATTTTCAAAACTGCTGGTTTGTCTTAGTATCAAGAGTGAATCAAGAATGAGTTTAGTCTAGTTTCAATATCTGCACTGTCTCTGAACAGAAGAAGGCAACTTACAATCAGTACAATTTTGTGTTAGTTTTCATTCTAAGTGAAAACATTAAATGTGAAAACAAGTGACTATGACTGCTTTATGCCTGAATTGGCTCCTTGTGAGAAAACAGGAGAAAGAACTGATGCTCCTGAGAGTTGAGAGATGCCAGTAAACATGGAGTTAGCTGCTTGTCAGGATGTTATGGGTTTGACCCAAAACATTGTTGAGAGATAATATCTTTGCTAGCATTTTTGTTGCATCAGATACGCGCTTTGCCTGGTGCTATTGTGTTGTGTTCTACGCCCTGTTCTGTAAAAAGGCTTGTCATGCTCTTTATAATATAAACCCAGTTCTAATCTTGATGCTCATTTTTGGGTTAGTCACCATGAGGAAACAACTGTAATTGCCTAAGGGTGATAAACCAATCAGTTAGTCATCTTTCCTTTGACGTGGAAAAGCTTGGGTTTTTTTCTTTCTGCTTGTTAAATGCATCGTCACTGAAAACTCCTTCAGTTTTCAACCAGCAAATGCATCAACAAACAGCGTTGCACTTTGATGCCCTTTGTTTAGAGTTGAGTAAAAATCGGATAACGGTCAGGGACGTATGTGTGGAAGCATAAATGGAGATACTAACTTCTCTTACTTTTTTAGGAAACTTGCAGCATTTTTATTTTACGTCAAAATATTTGACGTTAAATATTTATTAGTTAAATATTTAATGGGCATTTAATCAATATCTTAAGTCTCTGTTTCAGAATCAAACTTTAAGTCTATGATTAATCGTATGAAGTAACTGGAATTAGATTTGAACATTTCTCAAGTGTAAATAAGTATTTGAAGAAGAAATTTGAGTATAGAAAAACATTTACATCTGCTCTTTACTTCATCATCTGGAAGCTAAAGGCAACTTCATTGATTCATACGTTTCAGCCAGAGACAATCCAGCGCTTGTACCAAAAAGTTAAAAACAACATACGAGATTCAGAATTTTATAAAACGAAAAGGTTTTTCACATTGATTTTTATACAAATAACGTCATTTATGTTTTTATCCAGCTCATTGGAGTTGCTTTTAGTTTTTAGGCTAGAGACCTCGAAAAGTCCTTGGAAGTCATTCTGCCTTGCAGCTCCCTACATTGAAACTTTTTTTAAAACTTTTTATTCATTTCATTGGTATTTTGCTTGGCAGTAAGCCTCTACCTTTAATCTACCCTCTGACTCTGATGACAGACATCTGCTGAAATGTTTTTCTATTTTTAACCGTGAAGCGGAGAAGAGCTGTGGGACTGAAGGCCTTCCTTCATGTGTTTCACACCAACATGTCTGTTGCATTGGACAGCGATCGCTTTGTTCACCAGATTGCAGTGTGCCGTAATAAACTTCATTATGAGCTTGTGTCTCAGCCATTTCCTAAGCGCCCATTCATTCTTTTGCCTATGCTTGTCCTGCCAGTGCCAGCTGTATAGATTCACATGTGTTTGCCGGGATCAGCAGAACGCTGCGTCGTCTGTTGTTTTTTTTTCTTTTTCTTTCTTTCTTTTTTTGTAACCATATTGTTGTCTCTTGCAGCTGTGGCCACATTAAAGTAAATATTCTAAGGCTATGAAAGCTTCGGGAAGCATGCAGACGGTCTCCCCCTTTGCTCTTCCCTGGCTGTGATTTAGGGAATCAGCGGACGTAGCAAAATAAAAATAAAAAAATTATTATTTTTTAAAGCCTGAAATTGAGAATTGTGGCAGGTGTCCATTCATCAAATTTGCCTCCAGCCACACCCCTTTATTTTCCCTAAAAAAAAAAAAAGGAAAAACATCCAGACCATGCCCCTGTAATGTGCGCCCCTCCCCCCCTCCCCTCTTGTCTTCTGCTCGCTGGCTGGCAGTAGGGCGAATAGTGTCCCCACAGGCTACTAGAGGAAAGGGGGGGAGGCTGTACATCTTTATGCAGAGCTTCTTGATGCGCATGTGTTTTGCACATATTGGCCCATAAAGGCAACGCGTCTGCTTCACACGCTCACACCGCCCTCCCCGCCCCCCCAGTGATGGAATACAGCATGCACAGAGCAAAGCCCACTGGCCCAGTTTTATACGAAAGCAGCGGAACGTCAGGCTGAACGCAGCGCTCTCGCTCTCCTCCTCCGTTTCCTCCTCCTCCTTCTCATCTACAGTGGTAATCCTTGCTGACACCACGCACAAAGGACTAAATGCCGCCTGCATCCTCCAGTAGCCTTCTTCTTCTTCTCCCAGCTCTGATCCTACACGGCCAACCTGTCTGTCCATACGTCGGAGATGTTGTTTATAGAGGACTTGGATCTATAAATCACATCCCTGGAATGCTGGCCTGTCTCTTCTAATCCTCCGCCTCTTCCTCCTCCTCATTTGTCGACCGGTTCATTCAGGGAGAGCATCACAACAGAGGCTTTTTTTCCTACTTTTTTTTTTCTACATTTCCCATTTCTTTCCTGGACTACAGGTGGCTAATTTTTTATATATTTTTTTAAACATCTGATGGGTTCATGTAGCTAAATATCGGAGCTGCATCCTTTACATCCTGCTGTTGTCGGTCTCGCTGCACATCTGTATGCCAACAGGTAAACCAGCCAAACAAGCACATGCTTTATTTATCAGGTGATGCAGTGCGAGTCGTTTCGCTCCATGTTGGTGATTCTCTTCTTATATTTCAGTTTGTTTTTAAAGCTTTTCTCAATAAAAACGAGACTTTACCGGAGCGGCATGGACAGTGGAACATATCCATCTTCTACTTCCCTTGTTGAAAAGGAATTATTACTATATTACACATCAGTAGTTGTTAAGGACGTGTCTGCAGGTGGGGCGATGAAGAGCGAAGGCGGCATGCGTGCAGCTGGTGTCAGTCCATGGCCATGCCGCTGCACATGTTGCTGTGGTTTGTAGTAAAGCGAGATGATGTGCCAAGTAAGCAGTTTGTTGTTTGCATTGGCTGTAAGTGTCGCCATTTGTGGAACAGAGCAGTGCTGATTAAAGGGGGTTGGGGGAGATGGGTTTGCTTTGTCCCAGTTTGTACCTGATGGTGCTGCATTGAGGTGATTGGTACTCGATGCTGGAGTTGACCCTGTAGTTTTGTTTCACTGTGGGGACTCTAAACATGAATCAGCAGACGCTTTAACAGGTTAACAAAGGTGAAGCAGGCCTTCAAGCCACTTGAAGGTTTACATCACAACAAGAGATGAAGATTTGAGGTTGACAATATGAACATAAAGTAGTGTAATCAATAAGTAGTATAGATGGCTTTTCATTCTTGAAAGGTTTTATGTTCATGTATCCAAAATTAAGGCCTTAGTACATCTTCAATTCATTAAAAATAATGTGAGTTGGCCTTAAATATGTTAATCAGAGGTCTTAAATTTATCATGACATTACTATTTACTCTTGTTTAGTTTATTTTTCTTGTGAGACTTTCTTGTCAGGCAAAAGTTTGAATCACACTCAGACATCTTCATTACATTATGTGACTCCAGGTGGTTGAGGCTGCCCCTAACCAGCTGCTAATATACCCTTATTGGCTAGCTAGCTTGTTTGCGTGCGTCTCTCAGTGGTAAGTGTAAATTATTGCCAGTTGGCTGGAGAACGCTTGTCTTCTGTTGCCAATCCGTGCAGTGCTAAGTGCATTCTGGGCAAAAAAAAGCTTGGCTTCTCTATAAAATATGCTATTTTCTTTTGTATATTTCTGTCATGATTCACATCTTAAATTTTGTTCATCATGGTCTTAAAAAGGTCTTAAATTTGATTTGGGGAAAACTCTGTTTCAAATTCAAAAAAGTCTGGTGTATACTGGCATTTAGACCCATTTGATGTGATGCCCCCACATAAAATCCGGTTTAATCTCTGGCATTGATGATTATCCAACCGAATACACCTGTGTGAACTTTAATCTTAGTAGGGAACATTAATCTAATGTAATGCATCATGGAGACCAACGAACCCAGTCTGGGAGAAAGTTGTGGAGAAGCTTACAACAGAGTTAGACTATAAAAAAAATCTTCAAAGGTTTGACAACTCATGGCAAACTGTTCAGTATATCATCTAAATATTCAGTAAAGCATATGGCACAAGTGTAAACCTACTAAGACATGGCTGTCGATCGAAGAAATACAATGTGGGCAATGAGAACATTAATCAGAGAAGCAACCAATGGGTGTGTCTGGTCAGATGAGACAGAAGTCATTCAACCTACAATTCATAACATTGTTTGTTGTGAGTCAAAGCTTATTCATGTTAGACCCAGACCTAAATCTACCTCTGATTTAGGGAAATGATGCTTACAGGCATTTTACCTGCAGTCTAACTGAGAGTGAGTTGGTTTTGCTTCAACTTAAAATTCAACACAAATATTTAAAAATGTATTGCTTCAAGTAATATAATTATAGTCACACAAATAATTAAAGCAAGGTTTTCATCCTCTGTAGCTTAATCTATGAATCGGTAATGGGATTTTTCAACCTTATTACAATAAAATAAATCATTATTCTTAAATGAAATGGTTGCACTCTATTTCCTTCCATTTCTACAGACGCTAACAGAAATCTAGAAAGCCAGAAACGTCAAACAGCAGCAAGCTGCTCCAATCTCAGCCGATGACGTCATAAAAGCTACGGCAGGCAGTGAAGGTCAGAAGACTTTACCAGATACCATGTTAAAAAAAACAACCCTCTCCCAGCTTACTTCAGTTTATATTCCCCCCAAATTTATCAGAATAAATTAACTTCAACACTATTTAACAGTATTCCACAGGGAACTTGTGAACATGCTCTCCACCTTCCCCAGCCTGTGTGGTTGTGGTTTTTCCTCTGTAAGGCATCAGGCCTGTCCAGTTTTGTGCAACAAATTGCTGACAACCATGCCTGCCTCAACCTGCAGACTCGTTATTGCATCAGTCTGTTATGTGATCCCAAACTTGTGCAAGTAATTTTGGGTTACTACATCACGTTGGGTATTACAAGTTGGAATGAAAACATTTGGTACCTAATTATCCTGAAAACGATCATAAAACCAGGATTTCAGTGCCAGTAATAAAATGATTGATGGCTATGTTAATTTACAAATTGATGATTTTTTTTTTTTTTTCTGGTACAGATTGAAAGATTAATGTGCAAGTAGCAAAATTTGGCACAGTTTTAAACAATGTTTTACACAAATTCTGACCCAGGGCAGACTGTCTGGAAAGCATCTTGTTCTTTTTGTTATTTTTTGTCATAGCAGAGTCGTCTAACGAAAAAGTAATGCATTTACCTTAAACACAGTCCTCTCAAAGAACTAGACCTCTTCCATTATTTGTCCAGCTTTAGACAGGTTTCATGTTTTTCTTCTCTTTCATTCTCACCTAGATAAGTAACCCTGCTTGTATAGTGCTTGATCAGCATCTGCCAAACAAGCAAACAAAAAAAAAAAAAAAAAAAAAAAACGCATCAGAATGGAAAACGGTATGTTCCAAAGCATGGATCAAAGTTCACCGCTAACCAAATACTAAGATTGTGCCAGAGAGGGTTCAGTCCCCTGTTCAGTTTGAGCGATGGCTCCACAGAGCTGCTGATTTTCAGCTGCTTCTCGCAGCCCGACAGACGCAGTGATATTAGTGGGATTGTAAATCCAGCAAGGCTTCTGGCATGTTCAAAAGTGGAATGAAGATCATGGGGAGTGAGTACGATAATTTGTGATAATGACTTAATCTCGTCAAGCTTCCATTGGGTACTTTTGGGGCTCAGCGGACGTCTTTGTGTGTGCGTGTGTGTGTGTGTGTTTTTTTTAATATTTGCTCTCAAAAGGCTCTGAGGATTATGAGTGAATATTAAATCTTTAGAGTTTTGTTGAGATTATTGCACTTTAAAAGACGTCTTTTGAAGTAATCCCTGATGGATGTTTAAATATGGCAATGTAGAGCATCAGGAATTAATTTGATGGTTGCTCAATTACACGTTATTACATTAATTTGTAGACTTAAAAGCTGTTTTGTGGATACAGTCGACAATGTTAAGTTTATAAGATAGCAACTTGTGGAGTTTTATGCAGGCAGAAAATTGTTAGTACACGTATTATTTACTCTAGATTCTTATTGATTTTATTTTTGTCCCTTCTACTACCAGATGTGTTCAACAGGTTCCCATTTCTGCAGTTTTTTACTAATTTCTTTATAAAAACTGCAGCAGTTCTAGTTGAGTACAGCAATAATCAGCTGTGAAAAACTATTTGCACCCTTACATATGTCTCCTGCTCTTGTTTTGATGTATTTTTTAAATGTTTCAGGTTAACAAACGAATTTCAGTATCCTGTAAGAATTTTGAAATGTTGCAGAATTGTTAATTCAGCCGCACTGCATTGATTTTCAGTATGAACGGTCTGCAAAGTGTCAAAAGCAGCTCAGTTGGATTTAAGGGCTCCATGTTGTTTCTTTTTTGAGTCGTTCAGTGGTGTGCTCTGGACAATTGTCCTCTATGGAAGTGCTCTTGAGTGTAAAGTCACAAACCGATTGTTTGGTATTCTCCTTTATGATTGCAATAGGGAGCAAAATTTATGATTTTTATCCATTTCTGCGAGTCATCCAGAAGTAACAAAGCAGTCCCAGACCATCACACCACCACAACCATGTTTGACTACATGTCTGTTTCTGACATGCTGTTTGATTTTTTTTTTTCTTCTGGATGTAACAGGACAGACGCCTTCCAAATCCTCTACTTTTGTGTCATCAATCCATAGAATATTTTCCACAAAATCTGGTGAATAATAATGTTGTTTTCTTGCAAATATGATGCAAGAAAACATTTAGTTGCATTTACTTTCATTTTTTTTTTTTTTTTTACTTTACAGAAAGAAAGTCAAGATCAATAGACTCTTTGAGCATTTGCTCAATGTTTTGTTTTGTTTTTGTTCAGCAGTCGTTCTCTTGGAGCGCTCCCATGGAGGCCGTTTTTGCCTCCAGTCTTTTTGAATCATGAACACGGACCTTAATTGAGACAAGTGAGGGTTTAGATGTTCTGGGTCCTTTTATGATCTCCTGGATGAGCCATCAATGCACTCTTGGAGTAAATTTTGGAAGGTCAGCCACTTCTGGGGACATTTACCGCAGTTCCCCGTTTTCTCCATTTGCAGATAATGGTTCTAAAAAAAAAACTTAGAAGGAACTTTGTAACCCTCTTCAGACATTGTTTCTTATTTCTTTTTAGCTCAGGGCATGATGTGTTGTTTTTTTGTGATCATTTAGCCTCGTTTATATTAGCAGACGGGTTTTATTTAAGTGATTGCTTGAATTTATAGGTCTGGTTAGTGCAACTAAAATAAATAAAAAAAAGTGGTTAATTACATTTTATTCATCATTTAGGAAGGAGGGCAGATGCATTTTCAAATACGATCAGGCTGATTGCTTAAAAAGGTTATCTTTATTTGACCCTAACATTTGTGGGACCAAAAGCAAAAAAGGGCTCCAAAAACAGAGCTGGGTTTCCATTCTTCTAGGGAACTTATTCTTCTCAGATTTATTAAAGCTTTCAAACATGGATGTTTGAACCATTTATTGATTCTAAATTAGTTCCACAGTATAGCAACAGTGAAATATTCAATCATTTCTGTCTGCTGTCATGGATCCTCTTTAGCAAAAAGCTCTGTCATTGTGGCACTGGTGACATCACAATCCCACTGCAACACCTCATCTGACAACCAGTGCAAACTTTAGATTTTACATCAAATCATCACGCTCTGCCACATTTGAAAGAAAATGCAGGTCGGGTTTATACTACAGAAACAGATTTCTCTTTTGTACAAATTAAGTGCTTTACAAAAGTATTCACAACCCTTGAAGTTTTTGGATTTTGTCACGTTACAGCCAAAACCCTGAGTGTCTTTTATTGGTATTTTATGTGGTAAACTTGTGTCTCATTGTGATGTAAAGGAAATGATTAATTTAGAGAAATCATAATAAAATCTGAAAATGTGACATGCTTTTATATTCTGCCCCCTTAATTCAATAATTTGTGGAAATACATTTTATTGCAACTACTTGAAGGCACACTAGACTTCATGATGTTCAAATACTCTGTAATAAATTGCTGAGAACTTTTTTTTTTTATTATATTTGTCCTGAGATTAAATTGCAGGAATATTCTGTTTGCCAATGAGTGACTTCTGAAGGCAGCTTATTGTTGCTGAATTTGATTTACGGATATTGCAGTAAAGGTGACTGACGTCAGAAAAACGGATGACACACTTTCAGTTTTGCATAAAAATACAGATGAAAAACCATATATCATTTTCTTTCTACTTGGGCAGAAAAATATTAAAGGGCGGGGGTTTTCACCTACAACCAGTCACTGCCCGACTGTTAGTTACAGAACTGTGAGTGTGTGTCTCGATAAACTCTTATTAAGCTGTTTTTTTTTATAGATTGACATTTTAGAAGAAAAAAACCTACATAGTATTTGATGGTTCAAGCTAGGCATTTCTGTTAAAGTATAATATTTATGCAACGCAAGTTGCTCTGTGGTGCAGTAGATCCAATTTTGAGTACCGACATCAACATTGGAAAACTTTTATAGGAAGTGGGTCATTCCTGCAGAGTTTTATTATTTATTTTTTAATCATTTACAGTTGATGTAGTTGTGTTGCTGAAGCACGTGGCGTGTAACGCCGTTTTGAGCATGAGAATTGTAATTTTCTGTGACTTTTCTGTCTGTAACAGAAAATACTTCCTGGTTCTGAATACATGCGTTTTGTATTGTAGCTAAAAGGCTGATTTTTGCGAAGGCGGTTGACGGTGGCATCGGCAACCAGCCCTCGGCAGTGTGTGACGGAAGCCAGCCCATCTGTTATTGCAGGCAGAGAGCTGTAATCCCGTATGTCCTAGCCCTTTGTTGCAGATTGGCAGTGACATTTCATCAACACAGGTGGCCTAGTCATGACAAGCACACACACACACACTCACACACGCACGCAGACACACAACACACGCGCACACACACACACACACACACACACACACACACACACACACACAC
>NW_006800194.1:703418-708789 GCF_000485575.1 Poecilia formosa | reverse complement strand
CATGACACGCGCACACACACACACTCACACACGCGCGCAGACACACAACACACGCGCACACACACACACACACACACACACACACACACACGTAGACACAGACAAACATGACAGAGGAATGCACAGCAGAGAGCTGACTTCTGGAATAACAAAACATCCTCTGCAGCTTCACCTGTTGCTGAAACTCATACTAACTAAATTCGTATTATCTAATTTGCCAGCTCTTTTTATCCAGCATTTTTTTTAAGTTTAAAAAATAAGCATTGTTATAAAAACAGTAATATACTCTTTGGTTACCAGATAGTCTATGTAATCTTCTCTTTAATAGCTACATTACAGTTTGATTGCTTTTCTTTTCTTTCTCTTTTGTTGTAGTGACTCAAGATAAACGGTTCATGCCACATTTAAAAGTTTCACAGTTTGGTGTCATCATGTTTTTATAATGCAGAAACTTCAATAAAAGAGCCTTGAAGATTTCATAAGCCAATACAAATCAACTTTATAGTTGCTGTTTTGGTTTCCAAGCGTGGACATGTTCCTTTTTTTTGCAACAAAGTTTCAAGAAATAGTTTCACTAATCGCTTGCTTCTGTTGACGATGTAAATTTCGGATTTCCCAGTGGCTGATTCATTAAGAAAGCCCTCACTTTTCTGAACATGTTGGCAAAGTTCTTCTGGAAATAGAGCCAGGTTTTTCTGTGAGTTTGTGAATTTCAGTTGTGTTTTTTAAAAGGAGAAGTTAACGAACGAGAGATAAACATCTCTCAAAAGACACTAAAGCAATGTAAAAGGAATGATAGTTTTGTAAAGAGTTATTTTCATTTTATAAAAAAAAATAATGTGTCAAAAATGATTTTAAACCTTTCTCAATAATCAATAAAAAAAAACTTCATGGGTATTTCAACTATCAAACCCTTCTTTTAATTACTGACCAGATATATGTTTGACTTTATTTTTGATTTATCTTTGGTTATGATCGTCAAAATGTTTGAGTTTAGATGCTTCCTCATCACCCTAATATCTAGCTCCCTTTTACTTCCTTGAACTGGGTTTCTGGGTTTCCTTGAACTGGGTCTCTGCTTCTTCAAAATGTTAATAGTACTGCCAGTAGTCTGAAGAGACCTACTGGATAAAATTAAAAAAAACTTTTTAACGTTGTCTCTCTCAGGTTGTATTTTCTTTTCAGTAAAGGACTATTTTGTTTCTGCTTAAATGGATTTTCTTTTCCTTGTGCAATTTTTCTGCAGCTTTAAGGCTTTTGAAGATCTAATGTTAAAATTATCTGACAAGGAGCTTCCTGTAAACCTCTTCAGTGAGAAGGATCTCCTCCATCTTCATTCTTTGAGATTAGGTGGCTGATTTTTTTTTATATGTGTGCTAAGCTGACATTTTGGACCTAAAAAAAAGATTCTAAGCAGCTTACGTTCTCTTCTTTAAAAACCCCACATCCTATATGTTTTCATTCATAAGCAGGGACGGCTTAATGCAGAAATGAGCTTGCAATCTTGATAAAGATGTGTAACATTAGCTTCTGTTATTAGCTTTACATTTGTGGTAAGTTCGAAAATGGTGAATTTGTTTAGACATGACAATAAGAGCTGTTTGTAAACATATATTTTATTTCATTAATGATGGACATATGTTGAAAATTATTGAGTAAAAATATTGCCACTTAAAATAAAACAATTCACTGTACACACATAACTTCACACATGAGGCGTTTATTGCTGAGAACTATTCTATGCTTCCTGGCATTTTCACTTTCTTTGTCTTTTTTTTCTTGTAGTGTGATTAGACACAGAAATCCCACAACTTCTTGTTTGCACCAGAAGGGAAGAAAACTACAGGAGCATAAATGAATGTCTTTATACATCATATGTGACTAATGAGTATAATTAGATTATCACGGTCCTCAGCAGAGGTTTCTTGCTGACTCGAGCTTCCGGATCCTCTAAATGTTGCTTCCTTTCTGTACCGCTTCCTGTCTCCAGCACTTAGCCATCAGCTGCATTCATTAAATCCGCTGGTGCTGTTTTATCATACGTTTGAAACACAAGTCCTTAGACCTCCTTTATTGTGACGAGGCTCTGGCTTCTTATTTCCAATTTCAGATGTTTACAGTACTGAAACCAAACATTAATTCAGACTGAATGCTTCCTGTTTTTGGTTGTTTAGGATTAAAATAATTACTGTTTGCTGCATGCCACGTTGTATAGATTTGCTTATTATTTAGAATTTTGGCCCATTGCTCCTGACAGAATTGGTCATTATTGAGTCTGTAGGCTGTCTTGCTTGCTGACGCCTTTACAGCCCTCCCAAAGTTGTCTATAAAACCAGTGATTTGGCCCTGACTGGGATCAGGGCCTTGTTATGGTCACTTAATGTATTTTTTTTAATCTCCTTAAGCCACTTTGTAACTAATTTGGTGGTATTTATATTGTCACTGACCTTGCACCAAAGCTAAAACTTAGTGGCCAAGGTCTTGAGATGTCATTTCAATATTTTCACATCACCCTGAAGCCATTTGTTTTGTAAAGTGCACCAGTCCTTCCTTCAGCTAACTAACCTGAATTTAAGCATTATGGTGACATTCCCAGGTCTGCAAACTTCCCCCGTTTTACAGCAAATGTACCAGTGCACATAATGTCCAACAATGTTTTACTTTTTGTTTTAGTTTCATCAGATTACACCAAGTGTTTTTCAAGCATGTGTAAACTGTCAATGTTGCTTTTTATTTCTTTTGGAGTGAATGCTTTTTCGTGGCTAAAGGCCCCATTTGTCTTTGCTCACAACGTTTTTTTTTTTAGCTTTTATTTTTGGGTTGATGCCCACATTTCAAACCAAATCTGTCCATATCTGGGAAGTAGAACCCACTTCCTTCCAGAACAGGACGATCTGAGGACGTTCCCATTGTGTTTTTACTTGAATAAAACAGTTTCAACAGATGAAGACATATGATTATTTTTAATAAACTTATGAATTTGAAGAATGTATGGTTTTTTGGGTTTTCTTTTCCTAAAAATTCTCATTTGTTTCTTTGGCACATAGAAAACAGAAATAACTTTGGCAATTCTAACTGACCTAAAACAGATGTTTTGTCTGATTTAATGTAAATGGGGAAGAAAAAGGTTGTTATTTTTTTATACCGTTTTTTTAAATTTAAATATCTGATTTGAACTGACTTTATATGTAGAGTTTTATCTGTTTGTTTTGTATGGAGTTCACTATTGATTTCACTTCCTCTGTATGAAAAAACAAAAGTAATTTCAGAATACTGTTTGAACCTTTTCTTTAAATTGACACAGATGCTTCCATTTTTTTCCCTTGTCGGATTAAAAGTTGGTTTGCTTTTTGCCTAAATATTGCAGCTTGCGCTTGGTGTTTTGCTTGTTGAGTTGTGTGTTGGGGACGGAGCCAAAATTAGGTCAACAATAGTTGTGGATCCTGTTAAGGATGTTGGTACAAGTCTGTCGGTGTGCGTTTGTGCCAGGTCAGGGCTTGATTAGCGCAGCAGGGCGTAGCAGTCGAGTCCAGCTGCTCTTTGCAGAAGTATGCCATGACACACAGTGAGGCCTCCAGTGAACGATCCACCAGCCAGCAGAACTATGTTCTCAAATTAATGAGACAGATGGCGCGTTGTGTGTCGAATCCCTCAGCAGTAGCTGACAGTTGTTCGCAGGTTGTGTGAAAGTGCATACAGGTTGGAGGATTATCTTGTTTAAAAGTATTGGAATCGGATCTAAACAACATCTCGTGTTTATTCGACTGATGCCACACGCAAAGCATTTTAAGACACTTTTATTTCTCTCAAAGCTTATTTCTGAGTGGTTACCTCTAACATTTGCAATGTGCTTCATGCGCTTCCTCCTGCTCTTTCTTTCAGTCACCCCCGATCTGTTCCCGGAAACGACGCTGGTGCCGTCTCTCCCGGCGATACCCTCTGCGCGATCCGCCTCCGCCTCCTACAAGGCCCGGAGGCGCAGCAGCGGGGGCGACTGTGCTGCCAGGCCTCGGCCTTTGCCCGCAGCCTGCAGGCCAGGCCCGAAAAGAGGCAGCATGGAGGTGGGGATGCGGGTGGTGCGTGGCCTGGACTGGAAGTGGGGGAACCAGGACGACGGCGAGGGCCACGTGGGCACCGTGGTGGAAATCGGCCGGCAGGGCAGCACGACGACCCCGGACAAGACGGTGGTGGTTCAGTGGGACAGCGGCACACGGACCAACTACCGCACAGGATACCAGGCTGCCTATGACCTGCTGCTGTACGACAATGCTCAGATTGGTAAGCACTGAAGATCAGATCGTGCTAAAACAAACTCATGATTACGCTTGTTGCTATGAGCAATTAATTACTGGATAAATTAGTTGTCATATTTTATTTTAAGGATTTAAATTACCTTTTAGTTTCGATGCTAAGAGTTCTTTACAAAATCAAATATTTTTGCTTTTTGAGAGGGTGATCTGGATTATTATGTCATTATTAATATTTATATCATAAACTATAACAAAAAAAGACAATATTATAGTTTATCACAAACTCTGGGACAATTTATCGTCCAGCAAAACTTACTGTGACAGGTCTACTTCTGACCGGATTCATTTTACCCATTAAGTATAAAAATTCTACAATGATTAGATTTACATTTAGGTGAAAGTTCACAGTGCTGTCATTTTAAACTGCTGTTAGCAACTTATTACTGGTTAGCATGGCTAGCAGTGCTAAAATTTCTGTCTCCCTGGTTATTAACAGTTCAGGTTTTTACTTTAGCTCTAAACCTCCATAAAATGTGGAGCTTATCTAATCCCAGAATGTTCCATGCCAGAGGTGGACAGCTCAAGTAGAACAGAAACATAGAGACTTTTTAAACATTCTTCTGAGTTTATTTGTCAGAAATCCTCTTTCTCTCACAGCATAAATAATGTAAAAAAAAATACAGTTTTCTTGCTTTTTTTGTGCTTCCTTTGACTTAATCTTTAAACACCTAACTAAATACAGCTGACTCTAAGTTCCCTCCATTGCTACACCAAAGAACCAAAGCAAACGTCAAACATGGTCACCAAGTGACTTTTTTTTTGTGCATCTTCATGAATAATTTTCATGTTTCTCTCCCAAAAATTTTTATTTTTTATTTACTTTAAATGTTCATTTTTTCTGATAAGAAATATTTCTGTTCTCCTCTGATTCCTAAAATGTTTTTGTTTTTTCTGCCATATTCCTGCTTGTATGTCATCGTCTATGCTCAAGCTTTGCGGAACCCATTTTCAGGGGTCTTGTCATCGGCCATCATGTTCTATTTGGGATTACACAGACGCACGCACGCACGCACGCACGCACGCACGCACGCACGCACGCACGCACGCACGCACGCACGCAC
>NW_006800194.1:630683-703158 GCF_000485575.1 Poecilia formosa | reverse complement strand
CACACACACACACACACACACACACACTGGAGCATTTTGCTCGACTTACAACAGTGTACTTCTGCTTCAGAAGCTCCTTCAATTAGTTCAGCAAAAGACAAAAAACGAGGCCTTGGGGCGGGGAGTATTTTGTTCAATTGTTTGAACCTCTTTGTTGTTCTTTACTATTTCTTGGCTTTAGATATTGTTATGCTTTAGCAAATTGCAGAGTGTGTCAAATAACCTGAATGTTTTGCTACATTAGTTGGGCTTGGTTTGGTCTGTTCTTCACACTGTAGGTAAAACTGTTTCCTTCAGTTAAAAATAGAAAACTGAAAATGTCAAGAATGTGCCCAGCCACTTCCTTGTCTTCACCACTTGTTCTGTTTGCAGGAGTCCGTCACTCCAATATCATCTGTGACAGCTGCAAGAAGCATGGCATCATGGGAATGCGGTGGAAGTGCAAAGTGTGCTTCGACTACGACCTGTGTACCCAGTGTTACATGAACAACAAGCACGACCTCAGCCATCCGTTTGAGCGCTATGAGACGGCCCATTCCCAGCCGTGAGTGCTGCACTTCGCCTTTAATTTGAACATCCTCTAAATTTCAATGACTTTGTAAGAATCTATGAAGAACCTTTCATGGCTCAAATCTTTTCCAGCCCAAAAAAGGAAGACAAGTTTCACTTTTTAAATGGTTAATATGGATGCACTCAAAACAGTCGTCTGTCACTTACACCTTCTTTTGCTTTCTTTTGGTTGATTGTGTGTCTCGTCAGCAGGGAGTGTGACTGTTGTTTGGTGCAGAAATGTAGTAAAATCTAGGTCTGTGTCACAGGTGAGTAATGTTGCTCAGAAAGGAGTCAAATTCACGTTTTTCAACTTGACGTCCAATTAAAGGAGAATTTTGCAGCTTTCAGAGCTGCATCTGAATGTCTCCAGCTTGAAAATCTAAAACACGTACACTCAGTTAACCGCGGCTGGATAATTCTGCCCTGAATAGACATTTATTAAGATACAATTTGAAATTTAAAAAAAGTCCTTATTTGTTTGATAACAAAATGTAAAAGAGGCAGCAGGACCACATCAGTACGAGATGATGCATAAAAGCTGCTTCGTATCAGCAGGTCAAACTTGGACGGAAATATTCCAGACTGATTACTGATTTATGAAATGTTTACTGCTTTGTTAAATATATTGCTAATTAGCCATATTATTACTATTCATAATTAAAGATGGACTCTGTTTATACAAGAACTGTCATTGAAAATTGGTGTTGCTTTCCCTAATTAACTAGTTATAATGCAACAAACCTTCAGGTGATCATAACACCTCTGGTGTCAATTTTGCTTTTATCACAAGTATATAAATGTATCTTGTTCACATTTATTTAAACAAGGCATATATGAAAGAGAGGCATATATCCTCTTTCATATGCCTCTGTCAGCTTTTGGCTAGAGCTGCTAGTTGGAATCAGGTTTGTTTCCAAATAAGCAGAAGATTATCTTCACAGTTAATTAAGTGGTTTGTGAAATGTTAAATAAAATTATGCAAAATTTGCCGACATCTCAAAAAAAGACAGATAATACGTGTAACCCAAAGATATTTAGTTTAAGCGCATGGTAAAATTCTTCATTTTACTACGCATAAGATTACTTGGCACGTTACTATGTGCCCAGTAATGTGTACTTGGCACAAACGTTATAGGCTAAAACCAGGAAAAGCACATCCCATCTATAATGCTGTAGGACTGTTATGTTGTCTCTGAGACTGTGGGTATTAAATTTGTTTTAATACCCACCAACAGTGAGAAAAACGGTGGTCTTTAAAACGAAGCACAATGAGTTATAAATAACCCCAAGAGAGTATGGAGAATTACGGTTGCTCATACCAGCATGGAACAGGATTTCAGAAAGCCTTAACAAAAAGTTTAATCCTCATTTAAAATAAAACCTTACTTTTATGTTCAATTCATTAGTGTCTTTTTTGTAGATTTGTAGAAATGTTTAGTGAGCTGAATGCAAGTGTCCTGTGAACCCAGATTTACTCGACTGAGTTGTCCCTTCAGAATCCTCTCTTCTGCATCAGTTCACAGCAACGCTCCAAACGGCTCGCGGCTCTGTCTGAATGTCAGCTGGATGGCCTGTTCTCATTTTAATGAGGTGATATGTATGACCCAGATTTCTTCTAGAGTTTAGCCTGGTGCAGGTCCAGCCCCTTTCCATTTATTTCCCTGAGCCCACTTGTCCAATGAATGCTGCAAATAGGTGAAGGAATCATGACTCACTGCTCTTTTCAATGTGACCGAGTCATCAGGTTTTGTTGTTTTTCCTTTTTTGGTTTGTTTTTGCCCCTCGAGAGGTTGGAAACTGGTCAGAACCTAGCTGGGATGAGCCAGGAAGTAAACACGAAATGAGAGAATCGAATAACTAACAAGAGCAGCAGGAAGCCCGGGTATTTTTTCAGTGCAAATCCAAAACAAAAGGCGATGGGAGGCCTGATTTGGAAAAATAACCCAATTAGGCTTTACTCGCATCCCGGTGTTTGTGGTTCTGCTCATTTGCACCTTTTATTATTTTTGAACATTTACAGTTTTATTATTTTTAACATTTACAGTTTAGATCAGACAACTGAAGATTCAGTGATTTTTTTTTTTCTATTATCTACTCAGTTTACTTTAAGGAAACGTAAGCATGTATTTCCAGTAATCAATATCTACTAGCAAATTGATTGTTTTTTTTAATCTGTATCATGAGATATAGCCTCGGTTAATCATATACTAACCAACTAATCCATGCAGTGATTAGAAGTAAAATATCTGGGAAATATTGTATAGGTCAGCATTTTTATATAATTATATTCCATTGCATGAAATTATAGGTGAGATTTGAGCATTTTAATAATAATGTGTCATCGTATTGAATACAAATACCTGGCTACATTGATAAATAAATTAATATATGGTTTGCGTACATTGGTAGAACATGGTACATTTACATATGTGAGATAGGAAGGTACAAAACAGGATTACAGATTGGCAAAGGGGAAAAGTGGTTTGGCCTGTAATCTACAATTTAGAACATTTACAATTCAATAAAGCAAAAATGTTTGCGATTGTAATGGAGATGCATATATTCAAAGTACAGTGAATTATTTATGTTTTAGTTGGGTGCTTGATTTTGCTTTCTTCACCGTTGGTTGGTGAAAGAACGCAACAGGAGTTACATCAATGATCTTAAGTGATTTCTTCATTTAACATTCAAACAGAATTAAAATGTAATTTTCTTTATTAAGAACAAATGATTAGTATTAGACAAAGATAGAAACAGCACTAGCACACTGTGAAATTATCAGTTTTGTAGCAATCTCTGTTTTTGAACAGCTTTGACCCATCAGCTGGTTTCAGATAGAAACCAGCTGATTCTGGTTTCTCTTTGAAACTGTAGCATAAGAAAATGCAACAAACATTCAAAAGATTTTTATTTGGCCTTCTTGCAATAATCTTTATTAATTCATATAGTAGCAATTAATCCTCATCAACTGCAAACATTTTCCTTATAAACAACTTTTTGAAGCTGTTCTTCCTCTCTCTTCATTTTGAACATACACTACATTGCCATAAGTATTTGCTCACTCATCCAAATTATTGTAATTAGGCGTTCCCATCACTTCCATGGCCACAGGAAGTGACTGGAACTTCCTGTGGCCATGGTGTATAAAATTACAGGTGTATACACGTGTATAAAATTAAGCACCTAGGCATGCAGACTGTTTTTACCAACATTTGAGAAAGAACGGATCGCTCTCAGGAGCTCAGTGAATTCCAGCGAGGAACTGTGAAATTTTCTCGCTCTTAAATATCTCAAAGGGATTATGTATGGTGTGGGGTTGTTTTTCAGGAGCTGGGCTTGGCCCCTTACTTCCAAAGAAAGGAACTCTGAATGTTTCAGCATCCAAATTAGATGTGTTAATAATGCTGCAAATAAAATATTAAATCCTAATTTTAAAGTAATTGTCTAAACCTACAGAAGTTTTTCAGTTGTTTTTTTTTTTTAACAGTAGAAATTATTTCCCGAAGAAGAAAAAGCAAAAAGGTCCAGTAATAGAGGAAACCTGCTTCTGAACTATAATGGCCTTACAAACACTGGAGTCCATTTAGTCTGTTGGTTTAAGTGAAATTTGACAGGATCTATTTTGAGATATTTGTCAGCATCACCTTTGAATGGGTTGACATCACTGACAGCACTCAGGGTTTCTGTCACTTTGCTTTTCTCTGAGAGGCGACTTTTATACAGCCACAAACTGGGACTGTATGTTAATGTGGTAAATGAATAAAAGACAGTGACTCAGTCAGTTTGGTGTGAAGTGAATTCAGTGTTATAGATGTCACTGAGTAAACCTTTGTAGATAGCCGTTTACATTTCTTACATCAGTATGTTTTATTTTTGAAACTTCATTTTGGTTTCGCACAAAGCAAGCCATGAGGTTCTCACAGTATGTTTACCCAGAGACAAAGAAAGGTTGACCAACCAAAAGTTTTGTGTAATTACTCATTTGAAATAATGCACAAGCTAAAGGCAATCTTCACCGGTATGGAGGGAAACGGAGTCAAGTCCAAACCCAGCTGCCTGTAACATCCAACTAGCCTCAAATGCTAACGAGATTTTATAGCGGCTGACATGTTTTAGGGCTTTTCCCAACAATTCACCAGTTTTAATCTTCTTGTTTTACTGTTGAATTAATAAGATATTGATACATTTTTGTGTATTCTTATTTGAAGCATTCTAGAAATGCCACAACCTTTTCACACCATTGCATCCCTAATAAATGGCGATTAATTTAACCGTAGTTTTTACAGAAGCATGCTTTTTTGTAACCACTATGCCCTTAAATTATTTTATTCTTCAGTGAGTAACACATGAGCTAATCATTCCTTTTTTGGTTTTAGTTGGTTTATTGCTCTGGGTTTTTGGTCTGTTAACCTGGATCCGTGTTTCTTTCTTTATTTTTTTTTTTTTTTGCACCATAAATATTTGTAAACAGCTAAATTGATCTTTGCAGTCGTTTTTTTCCCCCAGCACTTTCTCATACATCTCATGAGAATGTGCTTATGACACTATTGTTGAGATTGGCTGATTGCGTCGAATCATTTGTATGGTTATATTTATGAGGGATATTTATGTATTTGTTTTTATAAATTAAACTTTGTTTCCAGTTGCAGACTTTGCAAATTTCTCCAAAAATGATATTTTGGATTCTAACCAACGCTGAAACTGATTTCACATTCGGGACGTCACATGAAAGTTATTTGCTGTACTTGTCAGACAAACGGCGAGCGATATGTATTCCCCATTTTAACACACAATGGCTCTTTATTTTTAGACCACATTGACCCAAATTTCATTGACAGCATTTCAAAAGATTGATTTATATTCTGGCAATCATGAGACACACTGCTGTGTGCCCAGACTGCCAAATATAGCTTGGTTTTCTAATATGTGTGACTTATCTTAGAGCCAGGAAAGATTTATGAAAGGGGTGTTATTAGACTGTTTATTACGGAAACATGCGTGACGCCTTGAAGGCAAATTGTTGGAATTGCGGTTAATGAACGGGGCAGGTAAAACTCCAGCCTCCCGACGGTATGATGAGTTTCGCTTTCGTAAACATGGTGTGCGACGTGAGCCGGATGTACCGTGGACAAGTATCTCTTTATAATTACATCAGATTTAAATGGATTATCATGCTACCATTCTAAGATGTTCGGATTAAGAATTTCAGTTTCCGAGAAGATTTCCAGGTAGTATCGAGAGGCGAATCGTGAACAGGTTTAGGTAGAAGGAGATCTAATGCTGGCAAAGCATCTTTTATTTATATGTGTACATAAATATTGTTTCTTATTTTGCATTTGGAGTCCAGGGCAGCTCTGTCAGTGATCCATTTCATGAAGCTCGATGCTCATGCGGAGTCAGACTGTGGAACATCTCTGTGACTGCTGGACAATGCATCTGGAGGCATACGTCTGGACCATATGTTTACAAATAGCTGGGATGGCTTGTAGCTAGTTAATCGGCTCTTTCTTACACAAACAACACACATGCAGTTCCAGGGAACCAATCGGATCAAGTCTCTGTCTAATCCTTTACTCTGCACATAAAGCACTACACTGCTGCCACAGGATCATTGTTTGTTTTCCAGTCTGTGCTTGCGTCAAACCCATAACAGGGTGCGATATTTATTTATTTATTTATTTATTTATTTATTTATTTATTTTTTATGTTGATTTTGTAACCTTTAAGTCGAGCTTTTAATAAATATTTTTGCCTCATTTCGGCTGCAGGGAACAATTGGTTTTCTTTGCAAAATTCTTTAAATTTTTCATGCAGCTTCTCATTTCCATACTCTCAGCTCTGGTTCGCTGTTTAATTGTTCTTGAATGTGTTAAAAGAAATTAACTAGACACATTTGTTTTAATCTGGACATATTTTTTACTGGCTAGCATACCTCAGAAGGCACTGATATTAAAGGGATAGATCATAATTTCTAAAGTGAGGTTCTGTGTAAAGTTTATAAGCGGCTAACATTATATACACAGTAGATAATATAGTATCTTTGTTTAGCATAAATCGAGATGCTTATTTGCCTTATTTACATACAAACCAACAATTATGTAGACATGACACAGATGTAGTAGCTGGTGCAACACCAGTGGCCTTAGATGAAATCTAATATGAAAAGGAAGTGGTATGAAAAGCAGCAGTGTCATGTTGATTGGTAAGTGAAATGTTTTGTATTGATTTTTACTTTAGACTCTTGGCCCTTTTCTGATGAGCTGTTAGGTTCAGCTTGGGTTGAACCTAACATTTCTACTAAATGGCTTCATTTCTACTAAATGATGCCACCAAAATCAGATAAGTTACTAACTGCTTATACCTTTCATACAAAACCTCACTTCAAAACTCCTGAGACGTCCCTTCCATTTTCAAGCTGCCGGGTTTAATCAGACAAGTAGCTTAATACACAGGGCTCACTTTGCACTTTGTTCTGGCGTGTTTGTTGTAAGTATTGACGAGTGGTAGCTGAACCTGCCTGTGTGTCAGTAGGTGCAGGTCTTTGCTCTTGATCCTTTCTGTGATCGGGGTTGACATTTGGTTCAGCAGGATTACAAACGTTGATCCGTGGGGAGAGAGGCTGCAATTAAAAACAAATGTCAAGCGCTGAGGTCACGTTTCCCTGTCATAAAACTAGAACATCTGTCACTGCACATCCGCTTTTTGCTAAAGCTTCATAGCAATAACGAAGCTTTGCTGTCGTAAGCAGTGCTACTCTTGTTTGTTTTGATCATTTGAATCGGCCTATCAATCAGTTTTGCGTGACAAAATGCAATCTCATCATTTTTCCCACCCGTAAAGCTCTAAAAATAACCTTATTTCATTTTATAGATGGCGCATTTGTATATTTACGTTGGCTTTTACTTGGCAGCATGTGGATGTTTATGACTTGCCCTAAGGTGCTTTCTGATCGCTCTGCTGTGTAGGATTAGGCTAAAACCTCTGCACAGACCTGCCCGACCTCAGCCACACGCTGAGATTTACTGTTAGTTGGCTTTACGAGCCAAATGAGCAGCTATTTACCGCCGTAGCTCAGAGGATCCTGCAAACGTATCTGGCAACAAAAACTTAGCATGAAAGGGACCAGATATGCTGAGAAAACGTCTGTGTCCTTAAGAAGGAGTGCTCATAAAAGCTGTTCGTTCTTTCTTTCTTTTTTCTTTTTAAATTCCGTCTGATTTTAAATGACTTTGCGTTCGTCAGAGAGCTGTGTGGTTGCAATGGAAGCTGGTACTGGATCCTGTTGAAGTATGGGAATAGGCAGCTCCTTTGCAACCAGGCCTGACCAAATCTTCACAATAAGGTATGCCTCAGTTTTCTCTATAGAATGTCAATGTCTTGTTTTCTGAGGTCAATTCTAGTTTTGACAATTCTTTTTCTTTCTTTTTTTTCCCCCAAGGACGATTAGACATTAAGTAGAGAAAATGTGCTCCAGGGCAGACGTAGGAGTTTACAATCCGAAAGAACAAGAAGAAATTACATAATTGTCTTCAGTTTTGAATTAAAGCTTTTCTCTCTAACCTTTATCTGTGTTTATTTAAGCTCACAGAAGTGCATCCAAGTACAAGCTGTTTATTGAGCAGTTTGTAGATTCAACATGATTCGAGCTCTTAGTTTTGATGAATTTAAGTAATAGGCCAAAACTATTCTGATTTTTGTTTTTTTAAAAATAAAAAGAATATCTAACTACTTTGGTCTCTGGATGATGCTTTTATAATTCATGACATTTGATCTTATATTTGACTTATTTTTTAATACTTGTAAAAGACGTGGAAAGATTTTTTTTAATCATTTGTTTGTTTCTTAAAGCAGAACTAGCACTCCATCATGAGGGACCAGTAGATTAAATCCTCGACTTTAATATGTCTCACGTTCTGCCAGCATAACCAAATGGATGCATTATAGCACCGATGTTTTTGTCAACTTGACAATCTAATGATGAAGGTGGAATAAAGTTATGTGCAGTATTGTTTCTGTGTGTGTGTGTGACTGTGTAATGTCTGATGTTTGGAGTTTTTATCAGCATTATAAAACCTTGTGCACCTTGTTACAGGCATGCATTTATACATGTCGTTGTTGTGAACTATCGATTGTTGTTGTTTTGTCTGGAACCCCACCATTCCACACAATAGGGAAGTAATAAGTGAAGAATAAAGTTTTGTAATTTAGTACATTTATAGACTTTTGCAGAATTTCAACTCCTGTATAAAAACTGGCTACATAATGTAACCGCCTCCTTCAAAAAACCAATACATTATCAGTGAAGAGTTTTCTTCTTTTTTTTTTTTTTTTACGATGTAATAGAAGAAGCTAAGTCCTGTCAGTCAGCTGTTCTAAAATGTCCACTGCTGTGGTCTTACTTGGTATACTTAGTGTGCACTAAGATCATACCTATTAGAAAAATCAGTAGTTCAAGGTGTCTGCTCAGGTGTGAGCTGACACACATTTTCCTTCTCTCCATCACAGAGTGAACCTGACGCCGAGGCAGAACCTCCCACGCATCATCCTCAAAGGAATCTTCCAGGGCGTTAAAGTCGTCCGTGGACCAGACTGGGACTGGGGGAACCAAGACGGTGAGTGGAGTGTGTCTGTGTGTTTGAAGGAGGAGGGGCGAGGGGGGTCGGAGTTGTTCTCGTTACCGACCTGGTTGTGTTCATTTTGAAATTCCTCTTTGTTTTGTGCTGTTGCTTTAAACATGGGACTGTATGTGTTCAAAATGCCTCACCATGTGAATACCATTCTAACCGCACGCCTCAATAACCCGAAAAATGTTGCATCTGTGTGTGTCTGTGTGCACTTACACTGCCAGTGAGTCATCTGAGTCTGTCCCACAGATGCGCCAGCCTGTTTGTGTCAGTGTCTTTATCGAATCCTTGTTTTATAACGTGTTTTTTTTTTTTTTTTCTATTTGGGAGGGAGGGAGGGAAATGTCCCATTACTTGAACTCTGTGGTTCAGTTATTTGTGTATTAGTTGTCATCTGTGAACACCCGCACTTACATGTTCTTGCACAATGTGACTTTGTCATGTTTCTGTCTGTAATGCTTCCTCTTTCAGATAAGCACAGCTTTGCTCTCATGATTAGAGACTGAAATAAAAATGTTCGCTTGGTGATGTTCCCTTCAAAGAAAGACAGAGTGGTCATAATTTATTTTTTGCTTGTCTGAATCTGAATGAGTCAAAATGTCCTTTTGGTTTCTGCCCTGGGGTTTGGTTAACTCACTCATCAGGCTTAAATGGTGTGTTCAGCCAGTGCATGTGGGCCTTTCTGAGCATTCTCAGCTTCCCCTTTTTTCAAACAAGTCATTATGTAGTTCACTGATTTAGCTGGAGTTGATTAGAAGTAAAGCAATCGAGTGACTTAAATGGTTTAAAGACATCATAAAATACATGTTCTGACAAAATGGCTCTGAAATATATGTGTAGAAAGAATAATTTAAAGAAATAATGGGCAAGTGTGTTTTGTCAAGTGTTTAATCCATGGAAACATCACGTGTTGCATGTTTCTGTTCCACCCGGTGTTTTTTTTCATAACTATTATTTGCTATTCTGAAACATAATTAAATTTCACTGAGCTTTTCTTCCCACAAACTTATGCAGCTCCGCTTTTTGCACATCTCTTTTGTGTGCGTTTTTTTGTTTGTTTGTGTTTGTATTTGTGCGTTTAGGTGGGGAGGGTAAGGTTGGGAAAGTGGTGGACATTCGTGGCTGGGACACGGAGTCCGGCCGCAGCGTGGCCAGTGTCACCTGGTCCAATGGCACCACCAATGTCTACCGAATGGGCCACAAAGGCAAAGTGGACCTGAAGTACGTGTCGGATGGCCAAGGAGGCTTCTACTACAAAGATCACCTACCTAAACTTGGTCAGTAAGATGTATTGTTTCTATTACAAAAATATTCATCTTTCCACACTTTGTCCTTCTTTTGGGATTTTATGTAATGGACCAACGCAAAGTAGCAGTAGGAAAATAATAGATGATTTTCAATTTACAAATAATAATTTGAAAATTTACTTGTATCTTTATTTACCAATGTTCAGGTCTTGTCAGCAAATTCTGGATCCAGTTTTGGACCAGCTTTGCAACGAACATTTATTTTAGTAATTTACTATTCTCTGTTTTAAGCTTCTCCACAACCCTGTTCCCGGCTGCTGATATGTTAGTTTTAATCTGTAGAAACTCATCAGTCTTCCATCAGCTGCGTTTGTCCTTGGATGACATTTAATACAAGTCACTAAGCAGCTTTTTTATTTTTTTTTGAGGATATTTGCAGTAAATTTCAACAACAAAATGTTTTAGTTTGTTTTAGTTAGCATCATTAAGTTGGAAACTTTTACATTTTCAGAAATGGCTTTACAAGGCAAAACTGTCTGCCCAAACAAAACTTTTGACTTCGATTCAAGACCTGACAGCGTAGAAACATTAAGTCCAATATTTAAATGATTATCCTTCTGAATCTGTCCCCCGAGTATTGATGGTGTCTTTTTGCCGATTCCTCCCCATCCAGGTGAGCATGCGGAGCTCCAGCGCCAGGAGAGCGCTGATGGCCACTCTTTTCAGCAGGGAGACAAAGTCAAATGTCTACTGGAGGTGGAGATCTTGCGGCAGATGCAGGAAGGACACGGAGGGTGGAATCCCAAAATGGCAGAGGTACGAGACACATCCCATCCACCTCATGAGAACAGGCACCTTGGTTTCCTCGGAATGTAAAGTGCAAAATGCACTTCTTTTTGGTTTCCAGTTGGTTTGTCCTGTGCACATATTCAGTGAGAATGCAGTCACAAGTCCAGCGTGTACGCCCGCGTGGCTCGCAGAGACTTTATGTTATATAAGTGGTTCAGGTGGATGCCCTAATAAAGTGAAGGCAAACGGAGCATTCACGTTTCCAGTCACAGCTGCCAAAGGCAACGTTGAGGTCAGAGCAGCTGTGGGGGAACCTGGAGTGACACAACCTATTTATGTTTGCAGTACATTTGTCGGATCGGGACGGTTCATAGAATAACCGACAGAGGAGACGTCCGGGTCCAGTACAGCAACAACATCCGCTGGACCTTCCACCCAGGAGCTCTCACCAAAGTACGGAATCACAGAAAACCTGATCACATCTTCAGTATGATTTAAATTTAGCTCCCCAGATTTATTCATGTGTTTTCCCCCTTCTGACAGGTGAACACCTTTGGAGTTGGCGAACTGGTTAAAGTTCTGGATGAGCTGGAAAATGTGAAGAGACTTCAGGCTGGCCACGGGGAGTGGACGGACAGCATGACTCCTGTATGCTAAGTTTTACTTTCTATCTAACTCTAGTTTTATATGCTTTGATTTCTGGGCTAGTAAAACGAAGAACTAAAGTTTACACAGATCGTCTTGAGACTTTGAGTTCCTATTAATGCAGTCTTCCTTTAAAAAAGAGAAAGATGCTTAATTGAATTAAATTATTTGGTGAAAAGTCCATATTCTGATGTAAAAAAAAAAAAAAAAGTTTCCTTTGGGCTATATATGATCACAACTTTTATTTGTGAAAGTGTTGCTTGCCTTTTTATAACTTTAACTTGATCATCACCCCATGTCTGACTTACCTCACTCATACAACTAAAATGCACCGATCATAATTTTGTGGCTGATTTCTTTGAACTTCTAGAACCAACTTCAACAGATAGATTTTTTTTTTCCATTATTTTTTAAGAACAGTAACTATAAAAAGTGTTATACATTTATATCTAGCCTTTCTGTTGTGCTTATTTATGTTAGCATCAGGGAGAGGGTGTACAGCAAGACTTTTTTATTTTAAAATACATTAGCATATTAAGCTGTTAGCTTCTTATGTTAGAGGTAAATGAAGTTTGTGCATCACCAAACCACCTTAATATGTATGTTTTCTCTGGACAATAAAAATACTTTCTGATTTCAAAAAGGCTGCAAACATTTCAAAATCTAGTATGTTCTCAGAGAGATGGATAGAACAGATTTACTTTGCTGTAAGACCTTCAACCTTACTGTTATCTACTAAAAGTCTATTTCTCTCACTATGCCTTAAACCACTGATAGGTCTGGACATGTCATAAAAATGCAACTCCATTTAAATAGCTTCTCACATTGCTCTTACTCTGCTTTGTAAAACCTTTCTGATCCTGTATCCAAATTAGAAATGGAACATCTCTAAATTACAACACGAATAGTAACCAGACTACATTCTGCAGGATGTTTGTTAACTTGGTGCCTTTTGTCTGTAGGTGCTTGGCCAGGTGGGAAAGGTGCTGAAAGTTTACGCTGACGGTGACCTGCGGGTGGCGTTTGGAGGTCAGACGTGGACGTTCAACCCGGCGTGCCTTACGGCCCAGCCTGCAGAGGTTGATGCCAACCTCATGACGGCCGAGAACCCCAATGAATCTGGAAGTAAGGCCTCTGCGGGAATCCAGGGGGCCCGACTCAAACGCTATGCTCTTTCAGTCCTCTCCAGCCTTCCTCCTAGCTCCATCTCTGCTTTTGCATGCTTCCTCACACAGGCTGCCAATAAGGGCCTTCTCTTTTTCCTTTTATTTTTTTTTTTCCATTAATGTGCGAACAAGGTGTCTGTTTGTTTAAGCGCTCTTCCCCGTAGCATGTTACGGTCCAGTGTGCTGACAGCAAGACGCTTTGGCAGCTCAGCAGACATTTGTCATCATGTCTGAAGTTCTCAGCAGCCTCTTGATGATGGCATACTCTGTGTTTATGTTCGCCTCACTGGATGGAAAGGTGCTAACATGCCAACGTGTGAGTGTGTGTGTGTGGTCAGATTCACTTTGCATGGAAGGGACATTTTGACTCATTCCTTTGGTTTTGCTCAGTTCTGACAGATTCATTAACCGTTGCAGCATTCAGATTTTGCCCCCCCTCTCCGAACATCCTTTGCGGTTAACGTTTGGATTAAAGAAACTAACATTTTCCCTCCTTCTTGTGTCTTCCCTTCCCACAACCTCTCCTTTCTCCTCTTCCTCTATCTTTTCAGGTACTGTCATCTCCGTGCTGGAGAAGCTGCTGTCTCAGTCCACGGAGCAGGACAACCCGGGCCGGCTCGTCATCGAGGCAGCCCACGGGAGTGCCAACAAGGTGCGGGAGTTGGTGCAGAAGTATCCCGACAAGGTTAGCGCAACATGCCTTCGCTTTGCTGCAGTCTGGGGTGTGACTCATTGATTTGAGAGACAAAACTGCGAGTTGATGTGCAGACAGATTCTTCTTTTTTTTTTTTTTTGCATTCTGATTATTTTTCACATCTTCCTCTTTTTTGTTACATGTGTTTTCTAAAGAAAAAAGAAATGCAGAAAACTTCTGCACACAATAATGACAAAGTAGAAATGATCTGTTGGAGTTTTTTGTTGTAAATTAATCAAACAATCTAAAGATGACTGAAAGAAATCATACATACAACCGTTAATAGCTGTTTATACTTATCCTTCAATACTTTGTTGATATATTGACTTTAGTGGTGGAGTGCATTAGCATTAGCAATGATTGACCTTCTGGATGGTCCCGTCTCCACAAGAGAACTCTGGATCTACTCCCATTGTGACCACAAGACTTTTGCCTTCTAGGTCAAAAGTCTCATAATTTCGTTATTTTTTTAATTTTTTATTTGGTTAATTCAATTTATGTCATTGTGTTAACAATGTCACTTGTAAACTTTTCCCCATATTTGGCATTTGTGTGTCTATTTTTAGTAATTGTAAAATCTCAATCCAAACATCTAAAAAAGCATGAAAGGGAAGTATAACTCAAAGCCTTTCATATGTTTTTGTGATAAAAAGATAAGGAACATCGGAAATGATGCCAGAAAGCACAGATTGATCAGGATTACCAGCATGTTTAGCCGAGTTCCCCAAAGCTTTGCTTGGAAACAGTCATACAAATTTAGGAAAATGCTAACCACTACTTTTTAAAAAATGTTTTACATTATGGATCTTCTACTCCAGGCCTCAAGGGCCTCAAGGGCCTCAAGGGACTCAAGGGGCTCAAGGGGCTCAAGGGCCTCAAGGGCCGGTGTCCTGCGGCGTTAAGATGTGTCTCAGAGATCCATCTAAAAATCACAGGACATTAATGACCCTTGATGACTGGATTTGAAGACCCCAGTTTTAAAACCATATCTTCTGGTGTATATAAGTGCCTTTCTAATGAAATACAATATACACTTTGTTTGTGATAAAGCTGTTTTTTATTTTATTTTATATATATATATATTTTTTTACCTTTTTCGTACCTTTACACTTGCTTCACAAAGAAATGATTACACCATTGCTGTGTTTTATGTGCAGGGAAAGTTCTTTCTAAGGATTAAGTGAACCTCGTAAATGGAGCTCTGTGACCTTCAGTCGGACAGAACGTGTTGTTTCCCAGTGATTTGGGGAAAAAAACAGACCTTTTCCACATAACCCATGTGCAGTACTTATAAACTGAGGCTACAAAAAAATTTAACAATCTGAACTCTTGTTTGAGGAGAAACACGTTAAACATGCTGCATCCTGACAGACTTCTCTTTATACTGATTCTTAAATCGTCATGCCTATTTTTACTTTTATTCTTTTTTTACAAATAAAATTTATTGTTATTTATTGTTTTTATAACTTCGAGTATTTTGGAAAGCGTGTCTACGTACGATGCATCGTAAAACTATTGACACCCCTGGAAGTTTTTAACGTTTTTTGACATTAAAGCCATGTCAACATTTGGAGCTGTTAAACACAAGTTTATTACACACTTATAAATTATGCATTTTAGTTTCTCTGCTACTTCTAGAGCTGCCATTAATGATTATTTTATTTATTAATGTATCAATTATTCTCATGATTAATTGATTAATCAGATAAAAAAAATCACACATTCTACAGATTTTTCATTAAACCCTATTAGCCTTTTTTAAATACAGTTTTAGAAATGCATAAAAAAATGGAAATAAACAAATAAAGAAAATGAACATTTTCTTAAATTTCTACACTAGTATTCCTTTAGTAAATCTGAACCAGGTGAAGCTAAAACTTTAGTACTGGAGGAGCTTTGGCTAAAACATATTTATAGACATTTTTATCTTAAAGCAAAATATCTATATATTTTTGTACAGCTTCGGCTTAATTACTGTTCTGAATATGTTGTTTTCTTCACCTTTGTTTAAGTCTGTATACTAATTTAGTTGACAACTTTTTTTTTTTCCTAATTTATTCATCCGATTGTTTCAGCTCTAATTGCTTCAAACCTGTGTAAAGCACGTTGAAGTTTGTTGTTATTAAAGTGGAAAGGTTTTAAGTTGGACGAACACTTTTGCTGCTGTGTTTGTTGTTCCCCCTCGGTTCCGTTCTGCCATGACTGCACCGCCTGGTGGGATTATCTCCCGTCACGTGTATGACGAGCACGGTTGTCCATACGCAGATTATTTCCTGCCAGTGTTTGATCAGCTCTGTTGGTGCGCGCTGCGTCTCTGCTTCGGATGAATCTCCAGCTGTGTCTGTGCTCCTGCCAGGTGGATATCAAGAACCAAGGCAAGACGGCTCTGCAGGTCGCCGCTCACCAAGGCCACACAGAGGTGGTGAAGACCCTCCTGCAGGCCAACAGCTCCGTCGAGGTCAAAGACGAAGATGGAGACACGGCTTTACACTACACTGCCTTCGGGTGAGGGCGCATTCATGTTCCAGTCCTGCATTCGTTTGATTAAATGTTTTGATTAGGGCTGCAGCCGACAATCATTCTAGTCATCGATTATTCCGTCGACTGTTCTGATGATTAATTGATTAATCAAATAATAAAAAAAAGTTGGCAGAATTTTTTTCCGTATACTCCAGTTAACAGTTAATCGATTACTAATTTAGTTCACAATTAATTCCGTATTTAATAAAAAAAAAAAAAGAATACTTGCCAATAAAAAGGATGTATAATTTACCTGCATTGGTTTGTTTTGACTCAGTAACCAGGCTGAGATTGCACGGCTGCTGCTGAGCAAAGGGGCGAATGTCAACGTACTGAACAACTCCATGTGCACAGCGCTCCACATCGCTGTCAACAAGGGCTTCACTGACGTGGTGCGAGTGCTGACTGAACATGCGGCTGACGTCAATCTCCAGGTGAGCGGGTGCAGGGCGCTTACCTCTCCAGCATTAACGACAATATGTTGTACTATACATGCAGGCCGTGGAAACAAAAAAACACCCTCGTCACAATTAGTCAATTTATTACATAATAAATTAAAATGAGCTCAATAATTTCTGCTCTGGCAATTAATATTTTATTTTCATGATAATCCATTTTATTTATGGTTTGGTTATTTGTGGTTTTTATTTCCATCTTACTTATTGGATTTGTTTTTTTTTTTTTATTTTGTTTATTTGAAATGTCTCCAAGTCCGAGTGCTGATTTCTTTACAAAATCAAAGTGTCTTATTATGCCATTATCATTATATTACTTGAAAATGTTCTCAAACCAACAATATTGTCATTTATCACAATCGTTAGTGGGACAATTTATTATCCAGCAAAAAATTTTATTGTGACATGCCCAACTCTAATTGATATATATTTGTTTTTTACCACTTTTGGTGGTTGTTTCAACTTTGACTTATTGAAATAGTGACAGGATTGTTGAAATATCTTGGGAAGAAATTCAAAATGTTGTATCATCAGACATCGTAGTCATGGATACAGAGATCCTACTCTGTCTGGACATGTTTTGGATATAGATTACCTATTTTTCGACTGATCATGGGTGAATTCATCTGTCCTCTGTCGTTCATCCATTTTTAATCTTTCTCTTGTTCCTTTTGAATTCCGTAGAAATGAAAAAAATTGTTGGAACTCTGTGTATAAGTATATTTATTTATAGATTTTCTGACCCGGTGTTACTGTCTCATTAAGATAATGTATTTGTTTGAACAGAGTTTTTTCAGATGGTCTAACATGCCTGCAGCCTGGCCCTGATTTGCCTAACTAACTCAGTTTATTCTGCCTGAATGGTTGGCTACTCAACTAAAAACATGTCAGCCTGGAGTGTGTTTGTGTTTTATCTGTGACAAATGTGCATATGGTCTATTTCTCTGTCTGCTTTTGCACTGACTTGGAAAAATATTTCATGGAAGGTATTCAGAGGTCTTCAGACTAAAACAAACTTTTGCTTTTGATTATCGTTGAACAGCATCCAGGTTCGGTTTTCTCTTAACTTATGCAACATCTTTACTGACCGTGCTGCCTGTCAACTTACTCTGTTAGGATTCATATGGGGACACGCCGCTCCATGATGCCATTGCCAAGGATTTCCGCAGCATCATTGAGATCCTGGTCGTAGTGCCCAACATTGACTTCACCCAGCAGAACCACAGAGGCTTCAACCTGCTTCACCACGCCGCCCTCAAAGGAAACAAACTGTAAGTGGGAATCACATACAAAGATTAAACTCTGAAATCACTGAGCACTGAAAATCAGGGGAAATCAAAGCTAATCAGTTTAAGCAGATAAGAATCAAATAATAGTGTAATTTCTACATGTCGAGTCCCTTCCATCTATCTTTTCTATTAGGAAAATGCAGAGTAATTTTTATGCAGCTACACTTTCCACATCGTTCTGTATCCTGCTCTTTTGCAGCATCATTAGTTTGAATGCATGCGTCTCATGTTTGGAAATGATGTTTTTTTTTGTTGTTTTTTTTTCTGTGTGTGTGGGAATCTCTCCTGTGAGTTCAAATGAGGATCCCAAGGTCAATTCTCAACGCTATCTGTTACAGATAGCTTGCAGAGAGCTCGTCTCCCACACAGTTGTTGCTGCTGTCAGCAGGCTGGGAGTCAATATCTCTCAGAAATGCAGCAATCTGTATTTTTTTTTTTGGCTCTCTATGCACACACACTTGTACTCAAAATTGTTCCCAGACTATATGCAGTAACCTCACCGTTTCGCGGGGACAAATCAGATAAAACATTCCAGGAATCCAAACAAGCTCTCATCACAGTCTCAGAGAGCGTTTCACAGGAAGGACAAGCTTACTGCCTACTTTTCTGACATCAGTATATATTGTAAATACCAGGGAAAAGTATTTGTCGCCTTTTTTCTTTGTCGTCTTTCTTTTTTTTTTTGTCTTTTTTGTCAGCTTGCTGTAGTTAACAGAATCATAAATTCTGCTTCGTGCAAGAACATTATGAAGGAGAATATCTAAATATCAACTCAAGGTTGTTGAGTGGCCCAGTCAATGTCTGGACTTAAGTATCACGGTGCTGTGGCACGACCTTGAGCAAGCTTTTTTTCTAATGGCTGAAAACTCTCCAATGTAGCAGAATCGTTATTTAATCAAAAACATTTAAGACAAACAAGTAAAAACAGAAGATGAAAAGGTTCACATCATTTTTAATAGCATCAGATGCATGTTAGTAGAGAATCCAAGAGAACGATACTTAAATAATTAGCTCATATTAATACAACCCATTAAGATCTTCTTGATATGTATGTTGCGATATTGATAAATTATGATATATTTTGCAGCCTCAATCTGCCACGAAAAATTTACAGACAGTAGAGACGCCATGGACTTCTCTGTTTTTCATATGTGCTCTCATAGCAACCAGCCCTCACTTCATCTGTGTGTGTATGTGAGTGTGTGTGACTACTGCTATACGAAACAATAAACCAGGTATCTGAATGTTCTCTCTGTGGTTAGTCACGCAGGATAATGCCATCCCTTCTTGTCCCCGTTGCTTAAAAGCTTGAAAGGCCCCTGAAAGGTGCAATTAGTGTATCTTATTTGTGCGAGGTGTGTATCGCGGCGTTCTCTGTAAACATGCCATTAGCGGTAAAGTGGATTCCTGTAATTTTAGCACAGCTGATAATTTATTAGGTTTAGAGAAATCTAGTGAAACATGCTACTTTCATAATAAAAACATGTGTGAATGATATAAACAGATTATGAACGATAAAGAAAGCCACTTTCTTTATACTTAATAAAATTAATTTCTTTATGCTTGCCTAAATTTCTTTATGCTTGGCTATATGTGACCAGTGTCTGACACTTCCACCAAGCATCTTTGATACTGGTCACTTATAGGCTCCTTAGTTTTCTGTCTGTCTGGCACAGAGTGTAAATCTCAATCACAAACTGGGCATAAAACTGACCAGGCAGGAAGAGACTTAGTGGATTACTCACAGTGTGTTTTCACAATGACAAGGTCTCATCCAGACATGATATAACTGTTCTACTTGTTTCTGATTTTGATGTTTAATGTCCACTCTGAGCACGTTGGGTCCAGTCAGCACCCTCGTTTCCACTAAGTCTCTTCATAAATGCTATTAAAATACTTGAAAAACACAACTATTTATAGTCCTGAATAGTACATAATACTGATTGGTGACTGAGAATCAATTGTAAATGATGCCCCCAAAGTCCACCATATGTCGGTGTCAGCAATATTGTATTTATGCCATGTGCATAGAGCAAAATATGCCAAAGTAATGGACACAAAGAGAAGCAAACTTAAGCTAAAAATGACAAAGATAATCTCATAGAAACAATAAAACAAAAATAGAAATGGAATAAACACTGCAAAGTAAAAAAAAAAAACTGTAAAATGAAATGAAATATAAAAAGAGAAAATGTGAATCTCTACTTCAGTTGAAAGGCAAATGATCATGGTGGGTTTTTAAATGTACCCTAATGTCTATTGTTCATATAGATTGGTGAGCTATTCCATCATTTATAGCACTTATAAACAGATGTACGTTCTTAAAAACACAGGAAGTCAGTTTAGTGATGATAAGCCTCTGCTTATAGTTCCTCTTAATATTCAAATAGCAAAATATTGTACCTTTTGCAAGCAATGAAGTAATGACTGATCTAAGTTGACATACTGAGAATTAGTCATCTGAAAGTGTTGACATAAAGGCATGGATACTTCCTTCGGTGTCTTCAGGCAGTAAAGCAAATCCTTACACTGGCAAAAAGTGAAATCTGGAGAAGAGCGAGTTTGACACCTGAACAGGTTTGATTTTATGAATTTAAAGGAGCCATCAAGAAATACAAGATATATCAAGGTCCTTAACCAAGGACCGATTGTACGAAGTAAATAGTTAAAGTAGGGAAAGTTCCCTCTTCAAATGGACATAATTTTAAAAAAAAATGTAATCATTGAAATTAAGGACATTTAGCAGATGGATTTAGATGACATGTGCAAAGCTCTGCATTTTGTATAAACTTAGAAATCCAAAGGTTATGGGATAGATTAGAGATGTTGGATTAGTTAAGACTTAAAGACTTGGTTTTGGTCAGTTTTATGCAAAAGAAGCCCTTTTTTATGCTCAATAATCTGGAAAAGCATGTATGAGAACTTCATAGTTTTTAAACATTTAACATTTAGCAAAACTACAGAACTTTATGTTGAGATAGAGTTCCAAAAGTATGATTTTTGTTTTGCGCTCTTTGATCCATCCTATTAATCCTATTAGTGAAGCATTAAATATTTTTGTTTTGTTGCTTAAGAACTTTGTTGTTTTTCTTTTTCTGTCACTTTTAAACTTGTCCATGTGCAGCACTACTGAAAATTTGCAACCCGGAGACGTCAAAGATGAAACCTTCCTTGCATGACTTTTAACATTTTTACAATGCTCTAAGGATCTTTAAATCCTTATTTGGGCCTGTCTTACTTCCTTAGAACTTATGTTTTCCTGTTGCTGTAAATTGTGCTTTATTGTGCAGACACAGGAGATTCCTGTGTCTGCCATGAAGTGCAGACACAGGAATCTCCTGTGTCTGCACTTCATGGCAGCGTTCTGATCTACCATAAAATTTCCTTTCCAGATATAACAAAACTATATCATGGAAAGTCGTCCATGGTTCTATAAAAATAGGTCCAGGAAAAAAGAAAGTAAGAATAGAAAAACAAAAGCATCACTTGGATTTAACTTTGGCCTGAATGTCTTCTCATTGAAGGAGTCTGTTAGAAACTTCTGAAGTTTTGATAAACATTGGAAATGGATAATGTCCTAAACATTTAAATTAGAAACTTTTGTTGCCATCAAGTAAATTTTTGCTAAAGTTTCAGTTCTGACTTTAATTTAAACATGTTCTAGTCAGATTTCTGGACAAATTCATTTTTGTAGGTTTTAGTAATGATTTTGCATATTAAAATTGCTTTTATGTTTTCCTGATTTCTTTTTAAGACCTGTAATAACTAAAAATGATTTTCAAACTGTCCCTGTTTGAAGAGTCAGAGGTGATGACACAGAGTGAAGAGTGCAAGCATTATTAAGTAAGGATTTTTCTATTTAAAACAAAGATTTACTATTTTAAACTCCCATCAGCGAGGGCACTGTATAATATTGAGGATCACAATTAGTCTGACTATCATTAGCAAGCAAAGATATTAGTCTCTGTCAGTGATTCCTGTAGGTAGTTCATATTTCCAAATACAAGCTGTTTTATGAGAAATGATAAAAGGACAGAGACGGGGAAAAAAAAGCAAAGCAATTTTTTAGGCAATAAGTTCAGCCTTTCTATTTCTAGGTAAATTTTTTTCTTAACTATTTTGACATTGGTATCAGTGTTGTTACTGTGACCTAATAATATTTAACTGTAGTGTGTTCACTGATAAAAAAAAAAAAAAAAAAAGTCAGATCTTTGCCTTTCCAAATGGCTGAAAATCGTCCGTTTCTTTGTTTTTTCTTTGGACGTCTCTGATTACTTTTTTTTTCTATTTTATCTATTTTTATTTCTCTTTACACCTGTCTTATTCTTTATGCATACCGCCTTGTCAAATCTGACTTAGTTAAAAAGATACGGACCCTCCTGATTGTTCTAAAAATATAATATCCATTCAGACCTGTGCAGGAGAGTTATATGTGCACAAAATAATAAGATAAAACTTGCAAGTGAGCAAGAACCGTGTGGGAGAACTGGGACCTCTGCAGGCAGTTCTTTAATTAATGTTCAGTCTGCTCTGGCACGAGTCGTGTGTTCAGGTCTTTGAGTTTAGGCTGCAGTGTTCAGCCTTCATTCAGCCTGACACCAGCTGCTTCACGCAATGAAGAGAGACATGATTTACAGTGTTCAGGAATGACTCTCTTTACTGGTTCATTCATGGATCATCAAACGTCCTTCACTNTTTTTGTTTGTTTGTGTTTGTATTTGTGCGTTTAGGTGGGGAGGGTAAGGTTGGGAAAGTGGTGGACATTCGTGGCTGGGACACGGAGTCCGGCCGCAGCGTGGCCAGTGTCACCTGGTCCAATGGCACCACCAATGTCTACCGAATGGGCCACAAAGGCAAAGTGGACCTGAAGTACGTGTCGGATGGCCAAGGAGGCTTCTACTACAAAGATCACCTACCTAAACTTGGTCAGTAAGATGTATTGTTTCTATTACAAAAATATTCATCTTTCCACACTTTGTCCTTCTTTTGGGATTTTATGTAATGGACCAACGCAAAGTAGCAGTAGGAAAATAATAGATGATTTTCAATTTACAAATAATAATTTGAAAATTTACTTGTATCTTTATTTACTGATGTTCATGTCTTGTCAGCAAATTCTGGATCCAGTTTTGGACCAGCTTTGCAACGAACATTTATTTTAGTAATTTACTATTCTCTGTTTTAAGCTTCTCCACAACCCTGTTCCCGGCTGCTGATATGTTAGTTTTAATCTGTAGAAACTCATCAGTCTTCCATCAGCTGCGTTTGTCCTTGGATGACATTTAATACAAGTCACTAAGCAGCTTTTTTATTTTTTTTTGAGGATATTTGCAGTAAATTTCAACAACAAAATGTTTTAGTTTGTTTTAGTTAGCATCATTAAGTTGGAAACTTTTACATTTTCAGAAATGGCTTTACAAGGCAAAACTGTCTGCCCAAACAAAACTTTTGACTTCGATTCAAGACCTGACAGCGTAGAAACATTAAGTCCAATATTTAAATGATTATCCTTCTGAATCTGTCCCCCCGAGCATTGATGGTGTCTTTTTGCCGATTCCTCCCCATCCAGGTGAGCATGCGGAGCTCCAGCGCCAGGAGAGCGCTGATGGCCACTCTTTTCAGCAGGGAGACAAAGTCAAATGTCTACTGGAGGTGGAGATCTTGCGGCAGATGCAGGAAGGACACGGAGGGTGGAATCCCAAAATGGCAGAGGTACGAGAAACATCCCATCCACCTCATGAGAACAGGCACCTTGGTTTCCTCGGAATGTAAAGTGCAAAATGCACTTCTTTTTGGTTTCTAGTTGGTTTGTCCTGTGCACATATTCAGTGAGAATGCAGTCACAAGTCCAGCGTGTACGCCCGCGTGACTCGCAGAGACTTTATGTTATATAAGTGGTTCAGGTGGATGCCCTAATAAAGTGAAGGCAAACGGAGCATTCACGTTTCCAGTCACAGCTGCCAAAGGCAACGTTGAGGTCAGAGCAGCTGTGGGGGAACCTGGAGTGACACAACCTATTTATGTTTGCAGTACATTTGTCGGATCGGGACGGTTCATAGAATAACCGACAGAGGAGACGTCCGGGTCCAGTACAGCAACAACATCCGCTGGACCTTCCACCCGGGAGCTCTCACCAAAGTACGGAATCACAGAAAACCTGATCACATCTTCAATATGATTTAAATTTAGCTCCCCAGATTTATTCATGTGTTTTCCCCCTTCCGACAGGTGAACACCTTTGGAGTTGGCGAACTGGTTAAAGTTCTGGATGAGCTGGAAAATGTGAAGAGACTTCAGGCTGGCCACGGGGAGTGGACGGACAGCATGACTCCTGTATGCTAAGTTTTACTTTCTATCTGACTCTAGTTTTATATGCTTTGATTTCTGGGCTAGTAAAACGAAGAACTAAAGTTTACACAGATCGTCTTGAGACTTTGAGTTCCTATTAATCCAGTCTCCCTTTAAAAAAGAGAAAGATGCTTAATTGAATTAAATTATTTGGTGAAAAGTCCATATTTCCTTTGGGCTATATATGATCACGACTTTTATTTGTGAAAGTGTTGCTTGCCTTTTTATAATTTTAACTTGATTATCACCCCATGTCTGACTTACCTCACTCATACAACTAAAATGCACCGATCATAATTTTGTGGCTGATTTCTTTGAACTTCTAGAACCAACTTCAACAGATAGATTTTTTTTTTCCATTATTTTTTAAGAACAGTAACTATAAAAAGTGTTATACATTTATATCTAGCCTTTCTGTTGTGCTTATTTATGTTAGCATCAGGGAGAGGGTGTACAGCAAGACTTTTTTATTTTAAAATACATTAGCATATTAAGCTGTTAGCTTCTTATGTTAGAGGTAAATGAAGTTTGTGCATCACCAAACCACCTTAATATGTATGTTTTCTCTGGACAATAAAAATACTTTCTGATTTCAAAAAGGCTGCAAACATTTCAAAATCTAGTATGTTCTCAGAGAGATGGATAGAACAGATTTACTTTGCTGTAAGACCTTCAACCTTACTGTTATCTACTAAAAGTCTATTTCTCTCACTATGCCTTAAACCACTGATAGGTCTGGACATGTCATAAAAATGCAACTCCATTTAAATAGCTTCTCACATTGCTCTTACTCTGCTTTGTAAAACCTTTCTGATCCTGTATCCAAATTAGAAATGGAACATCTCTAAATTACAACACGAATAGTAACCAGACTACATTCTGCAGGATGTTTGTTAACTTGGTGCCTTTTGTCTGTAGGTGCTTGGCCAGGTGGGAAAGGTGCTGAAAGTTTACGCTGACGGTGACCTGCGGGTGGCGTTTGGAGGTCAGACGTGGACGTTCAACCCGGCGTGCCTTACGGCCCAGCCTGCAGAGGTTGATGCCAACCTCATGACGGCCGAGAACCCCAATGAATCTGGAAGTAAGGCCTCTGCGGGAATCCAGGGGGCCCGACTCAAACGCTATGCTCTTTCAGTCCTCTCCAGCCTTCCTCCTAGCTCCATCTCTGCTTTTGCATGCTTCCTCACACAGGCTGCCAATAAGGGCCTTCTCTTTTTCCTTTTATTTTTTTTTTTCCATTAATGTGCGAACAAGGTGTCTGTTTGTTTAAGCGCTCTTCCCCGTAGCATGTTACGGTCCAGTGTGCTGACAGCAAGACGCTTTGGCAGCTCAGCAGACATTTGTCATCATGTCTGAAGTTCTCAGCAGCCTCTTGATGATGGCATACTCTGTGTTTATGTTCGCCTCACTGGATGGAAAGGTGCTAACATGCCAACGTGTGAGTGTGTGTGTGTGGTCAGATTCACTTTGCATGGAAGGGACATTTTGACTCATTCCTTTGGTTTTGCTCAGTTCTGACAGATTCATTAACCGTTGCAGCATTCAGATTTTGCCCCCCCTCTCCGAACATCCTTTGCGGTTAACGTTTGGATTAAAGAAACTAACATTTTCCCTCCTTCTTGTGTCTTCCCTTCCCACAACCTCTCCTTTCTCCTCTTCCTCTATCTTTTCAGGTACTGTCATCTCCGTGCTGGAGAAGCTGCTGTCTCAGTCCACGGAGCAGGACAACCCGGGCCGGCTCGTCATCGAGGCAGCCCACGGGAGTGCCAACAAGGTGCGGGAGTTGGTGCAGAAGTATCCCGACAAGGTTAGCGCAACATGCCTTCGCTTTGCTGCAGTCTGGGGTGTGACTCATTGATTTGAGAGACAAAACTGCGAGTTGATGTGCAGACAGATTCTTCTTTTTTTTTTTTTTTGCATTCTGATTATTTTTCACATCTTCCTCTTTTTTGTTACATGTGTTTTCTAAAGAAAAAAGAAATGCAGAAAACTTCTGCACACAATAATGACAAAGTAGAAATGATCTGTTGGAGTTTTTTGTTGTAAATTAATCAAACAATCTAAAGATGACTGAAAGAAATCATACATACAACCGTTAATAGCTGTTTATACTTATCCTTCAATACTTTGTTGATATATTGACTTTAGTGGTGGAGTGCATTAGCATTAGCAATGATTGACCTTCTGGATGGTCCCGTCTCCACAAGAGAACTCTGGATCTACTCCCATTGTGACCACAAGACTTTTGCCTTCTAGGTCAAAAGTCTCATAATTTCGTTATTTTTTTAATTTTTTATTTGGTTAATTCAATTTATGTCATTGTGTTAACAATGTCACTTGTAAACTTTTCCCCATATTTGGCATTTGTGTGTCTATTTTTAGTAATTGTAAAATCTCAATCCAAACATCTAAAAAAGCATGAAAGGGAAGTATAACTCAAAGCCTTTCATATGTTTTTGTGATAAAAAGATAAGGAACATCGGAAATGATGCCAGAAAGCACAGATTGATCAGGATTACCAGCATGTTTAGCCGAGTTCCCCAAAGCTTTGCTTGGAAACAGTCATACAAATTTAGGAAAATGCTAACCACTACTTTTTAAAAAATGTTTTACATTATGGATCTTCTACTCCAGGCCTCAAGGGCCTCAAGGGCCTCAAGGGACTCAAGGGGCTCAAGGGGCTCAAGGGCCTCAAGGGCCGGTGTCCTGCGGCGTTAAGATGTGTCTCAGAGATCCATCTAAAAATCACAGGACATTAATGACCCTTGATGACTGGATTTGAAGACCCCAGTTTTAAAACCATATCTTCTGGTGTATATAAGTGCCTTTCTAATGAAATACAATATACACTTTGTTTGTGATAAAGCTGTTTTTTATTTTATTTTATATATATATATATTTTTTTACCTTTTTCGTACCTTTACACTTGCTTCACAAAGAAATGATTACACCATTGCTGTGTTTTATGTGCAGGGAAAGTTCTTTCTAAGGATTAAGTGAACCTCGTAAATGGAGCTCTGTGACCTTCAGTCGGACAGAACGTGTTGTTTCCCAGTGATTTGGGGAAAAAAACAGACCTTTTCCACATAACCCATGTGCAGTACTTATAAACTGAGGCTACAAAAAAATTTAACAATCTGAACTCTTGTTTGAGGAGAAACACGTTAAACATGCTGCATCCTGACAGACTTCTCTTTATACTGATTCTTAAATCGTCATGCCTATTTTTACTTTTATTCTTTTTTTACAAATAAAATTTATTGTTATTTATTGTTTTTATAACTTCGAGTATTTTGGAAAGCGTGTCTACGTACGATGCATCGTAAAACTA
Organism: Poecilia formosa; assembly: GCF_000485575.1. Classification (NCBI taxonomy): domain Eukaryota; kingdom Metazoa; phylum Chordata; class Actinopteri; order Cyprinodontiformes; family Poeciliidae; genus Poecilia; species Poecilia formosa. The sequence goes on along the minus strand of NW_006800194.1, from coordinate 675,498 downwards.
TTGACACCCCTGGAAGTTTTTAACGTTTTTTGACATTAAAGCCATGTCAACATTTGGAGCTGTTAAACACAAGTTTATTACACACTTATAAATTATGCATTTTAGTTTCTCTGCTACTTCTAGAGCTGCCATTAATGATTATTTTATTTATTAATGTATCAATTATTCTCATGATTAATTGATTAATCAGATAAAAAAAATCACACATTCTACAGATTTTTCATTAAACCCTATTAGCCTTTTTTAAATACAGTTTTAGAAATGCATAAAAAAATGGAAATAAACAAATAAAGAAAATGAACATTTTCTTAAATTTCTACACTAGTATTCCTTTAGTAAATCTGAACCAGGTGAAGCTAAAACTTTAGTACTGGAGGAGCTTTGGCTAAAACATATTTATAGACATTTTTATCTTAAAGCAAAATATCTATATATTTTTGTACAGCTTCGGCTTAATTACTGTTCTGAATATGTTGTTTTCTTCACCTTTGTTTAAGTCTGTATACTAATTTAGTTGACAACTTTTTTTTTTTCCTAATTTATTCATCCGATTGTTTCAGCTCTAATTGCTTCAAACCTGTGTAAAGCACGTTGAAGTTTGTTGTTATTAAAGTGGAAAGGTTTTAAGTTGGACGAACACTTTTGCTGCTGTGTTTGTTGTTCCCCCTCGGTTCCGTTCTGCCATGACTGCACCGCCTGGTGGGATTATCTCCCGTCACGTGTATGACGAGCACGGTTGTCCATACGCAGATTATTTCCTGCCAGTGTTTGATCAGCTCTGTTGGTGCGCGCTGCGTCTCTGCTTCGGATGAATCTCCAGCTGTGTCTGTGCTCCTGCCAGGTGGATATCAAGAACCAAGGCAAGACGGCTCTGCAGGTCGCCGCTCACCAAGGCCACACAGAGGTGGTGAAGACCCTCCTGCAGGCCAACAGCTCCGTCGAGGTCAAAGACGAAGATGGAGACACGGCTTTACACTACACTGCCTTCGGGTGAGGGCGCATTCATGTTCCAGTCCTGCATTCGTTTGATTAAATGTTTTGATTAGGGCTGCAGCCGACAATCATTCTAGTCATCGATTATTCCGTCGACTGTTCTGATGATTAATTGATTAATCAAATAATAAAAAAAAGTTGGCAGAATTTTTTTCCGTATACTCCAGTTAACAGTTAATCGATTACTAATTTAGTTCACAATTAATTCCGTATTTAATAAAAAAAAAAAAAGAATACTTGCCAATAAAAAGGATGTATAATTTACCTGCATTGGTTTGTTTTGACTCAGTAACCAGGCTGAGATTGCACGGCTGCTGCTGAGCAAAGGGGCGAATGTCAACGTACTGAACAACTCCATGTGCACAGCGCTCCACATCGCTGTCAACAAGGGCTTCACTGACGTGGTGCGAGTGCTGACTGAACATGCGGCTGACGTCAATCTCCAGGTGAGCGGGTGCAGGGCGCTTACCTCTCCAGCATTAACGACAATATGTTGTACTATACATGCAGGCCGTGGAAACAAAAAAACACCCTCGTCACAATTAGTCAATTTATTACATAATAAATTAAAATGAGCTCAATAATTTCTGCTCTGGCAATTAATATTTTATTTTCATGATAATCCATTTTATTTATGGTTTGGTTATTTGTGGTTTTTATTTCCATCTTACTTATTGGATTTGTTTTTTTTTTTTTATTTTGTTTATTTGAAATGTCTCCAAGTCCGAGTGCTGATTTCTTTACAAAATCAAAGTGTCTTATTATGCCATTATCATTATATTACTTGAAAATGTTCTCAAACCAACAATATTGTCATTTATCACAATCGTTAGTGGGACAATTTATTATCCAGCAAAAAATTTTATTGTGACATGCCCAACTCTAATTGATATATATTTGTTTTTTACCACTTTTGGTGGTTGTTTCAACTTTGACTTATTGAAATAGTGACAGGATTGTTGAAATATCTTGGGAAGAAATTCAAAATGTTGTATCATCAGACATCGTAGTCATGGATACAGAGATCCTACTCTGTCTGGACATGTTTTGGATATAGATTACCTATTTTTCGACTGATCATGGGTGAATTCATCTGTCCTCTGTCGTTCATCCATTTTTAATCTTTCTCTTGTTCCTTTTGAATTCCGTAGAAATGAAAAAAATTGTTGGAACTCTGTGTATAAGTATATTTATTTATAGATTTTCTGACCCGGTGTTACTGTCTCATTAAGATAATGTATTTGTTTGAACAGAGTTTTTTCAGATGGTCTAACATGCCTGCAGCCTGGCCCTGATTTGCCTAACTAACTCAGTTTATTCTGCCTGAATGGTTGGCTACTCAACTAAAAACATGTCAGCCTGGAGTGTGTTTGTGTTTTATCTGTGACAAATGTGCATATGGTCTATTTCTCTGTCTGCTTTTGCACTGACTTGGAAAAATATTTCATGGAAGGTATTCAGAGGTCTTCAGACTAAAACAAACTTTTGCTTTTGATTATCGTTGAACAGCATCCAGGTTCGGTTTTCTCTTAACTTATGCAACATCTTTACTGACCGTGCTGCCTGTCAACTTACTCTGTTAGGATTCATATGGGGACACGCCGCTCCATGATGCCATTGCCAAGGATTTCCGCAGCATCATTGAGATCCTGGTCGTAGTGCCCAACATTGACTTCACCCAGCAGAACCACAGAGGCTTCAACCTGCTTCACCACGCCGCCCTCAAAGGAAACAAACTGTAAGTGGGAATCACATACAAAGATTAAACTCTGAAATCACTGAGCACTGAAAATCAGGGGAAATCAAAGCTAATCAGTTTAAGCAGATAAGAATCAAATAATAGTGTAATTTCTACATGTCGAGTCCCTTCCATCTATCTTTTCTATTAGGAAAATGCAGAGTAATTTTTATGCAGCTACACTTTCCACATCGTTCTGTATCCTGCTCTTTTGCAGCATCATTAGTTTGAATGCATGCGTCTCATGTTTGGAAATGATGTTTTTTTTTGTTGTTTTTTTTTCTGTGTGTGTGGGAATCTCTCCTGTGAGTTCAAATGAGGATCCCAAGGTCAATTCTCAACGCTATCTGTTACAGATAGCTTGCAGAGAGCTCGTCTCCCACACAGTTGTTGCTGCTGTCAGCAGGCTGGGAGTCAATATCTCTCAGAAATGCAGCAATCTGTATTTTTTTTTTTGGCTCTCTATGCACACACACTTGTACTCAAAATTGTTCCCAGACTATATGCAGTAACCTCACCGTTTCGCGGGGACAAATCAGATAAAACATTCCAGGAATCCAAACAAGCTCTCATCACAGTCTCAGAGAGCGTTTCACAGGAAGGACAAGCTTACTGCCTACTTTTCTGACATCAGTATATATTGTAAATACCAGGGAAAAGTATTTGTCGCCTTTTTTCTTTGTCGTCTTTCTTTTTTTTTTTGTCTTTTTTGTCAGCTTGCTGTAGTTAACAGAATCATAAATTCTGCTTCGTGCAAGAACATTATGAAGGAGAATATCTAAATATCAACTCAAGGTTGTTGAGTGGCCCAGTCAATGTCTGGACTTAAGTATCACGGTGCTGTGGCACGACCTTGAGCAAGCTTTTTTTCTAATGGCTGAAAACTCTCCAATGTAGCAGAATCGTTATTTAATCAAAAACATTTAAGACAAACAAGTAAAAACAGAAGATGAAAAGGTTCACATCATTTTTAATAGCATCAGATGCATGTTAGTAGAGAATCCAAGAGAACGATACTTAAATAATTAGCTCATATTAATACAACCCATTAAGATCTTCTTGATATGTATGTTGCGATATTGATAAATTATGATATATTTTGCAGCCTCAATCTGCCACGAAAAATTTACAGACAGTAGAGACGCCATGGACTTCTCTGTTTTTCATATGTGCTCTCATAGCAACCAGCCCTCACTTCATCTGTGTGTGTATGTGAGTGTGTGTGACTACTGCTATACGAAACAATAAACCAGGTATCTGAATGTTCTCTCTGTGGTTAGTCACGCAGGATAATGCCATCCCTTCTTGTCCCCGTTGCTTAAAAGCTTGAAAGGCCCCTGAAAGGTGCAATTAGTGTATCTTATTTGTGCGAGGTGTGTATCGCGGCGTTCTCTGTAAACATGCCATTAGCGGTAAAGTGGATTCCTGTAATTTTAGCACAGCTGATAATTTATTAGGTTTAGAGAAATCTAGTGAAACATGCTACTTTCATAATAAAAACATGTGTGAATGATATAAACAGATTATGAACGATAAAGAAAGCCACTTTCTTTATACTTAATAAAATTAATTTCTTTATGCTTGCCTAAATTTCTTTATGCTTGGCTATATGTGACCAGTGTCTGACACTTCCACCAAGCATCTTTGATACTGGTCACTTATAGGCTCCTTAGTTTTCTGTCTGTCTGGCACAGAGTGTAAATCTCAATCACAAACTGGGCATAAAACTGACCAGGCAGGAAGAGACTTAGTGGATTACTCACAGTGTGTTTTCACAATGACAAGGTCTCATCCAGACATGATATAACTGTTCTACTTGTTTCTGATTTTGATGTTTAATGTCCACTCTGAGCACGTTGGGTCCAGTCAGCACCCTCGTTTCCACTAAGTCTCTTCATAAATGCTATTAAAATACTTGAAAAACACAACTATTTATAGTCCTGAATAGTACATAATACTGATTGGTGACTGAGAATCAATTGTAAATGATGCCCCCAAAGTCCACCATATGTCGGTGTCAGCAATATTGTATTTATGCCATGTGCATAGAGCAAAATATGCCAAAGTAATGGACACAAAGAGAAGCAAACTTAAGCTAAAAATGACAAAGATAATCTCATAGAAACAATAAAACAAAAATAGAAATGGAATAAACACTGCAAAGTAAAAAAAAAAAACTGTAAAATGAAATGAAATATAAAAAGAGAAAATGTGAATCTCTACTTCAGTTGAAAGGCAAATGATCATGGTGGGTTTTTAAATGTACCCTAATGTCTATTGTTCATATAGATTGGTGAGCTATTCCATCATTTATAGCACTTATAAACAGATGTACGTTCTTAAAAACACAGGAAGTCAGTTTAGTGATGATAAGCCTCTGCTTATAGTTCCTCTTAATATTCAAATAGCAAAATATTGTACCTTTTGCAAGCAATGAAGTAATGACTGATCTAAGTTGACATACTGAGAATTAGTCATCTGAAAGTGTTGACATAAAGGCATGGATACTTCCTTCGGTGTCTTCAGGCAGTAAAGCAAATCCTTACACTGGCAAAAAGTGAAATCTGGAGAAGAGCGAGTTTGACACCTGAACAGGTTTGATTTTATGAATTTAAAGGAGCCATCAAGAAATACAAGATATATCAAGGTCCTTAACCAAGGACCGATTGTACGAAGTAAATAGTTAAAGTAGGGAAAGTTCCCTCTTCAAATGGACATAATTTTAAAAAAAAATGTAATCATTGAAATTAAGGACATTTAGCAGATGGATTTAGATGACATGTGCAAAGCTCTGCATTTTGTATAAACTTAGAAATCCAAAGGTTATGGGATAGATTAGAGATGTTGGATTAGTTAAGACTTAAAGACTTGGTTTTGGTCAGTTTTATGCAAAAGAAGCCCTTTTTTATGCTCAATAATCTGGAAAAGCATGTATGAGAACTTCATAGTTTTTAAACATTTAACATTTAGCAAAACTACAGAACTTTATGTTGAGATAGAGTTCCAAAAGTATGATTTTTGTTTTGCGCTCTTTGATCCATCCTATTAATCCTATTAGTGAAGCATTAAATATTTTTGTTTTGTTGCTTAAGAACTTTGTTGTTTTTCTTTTTCTGTCACTTTTAAACTTGTCCATGTGCAGCACTACTGAAAATTTGCAACCCGGAGACGTCAAAGATGAAACCTTCCTTGCATGACTTTTAACATTTTTACAATGCTCTAAGGATCTTTAAATCCTTATTTGGGCCTGTCTTACTTCCTTAGAACTTATGTTTGCCTGTTGCTGTAAATTGTGCTTTATTGTGCAGACACAGGAGATTCCTGTGTCTGCCATGAAGTGCAGACACAGGAATCTCCTGTGTCTGCACTTCATGGCAGCGTTCTGATCTACCATAAAATTTCCTTTCCAGATATAACAAAACTATATCATGGAAAGTCGTCCATGGTTCTATAAAAATAGGTCCAGGAAAAAAGAAAGTAAGAATAGAAAAACAAAAGCATCACTTGGATTTAACTTTGGCCTGAATGTCTTCTCATTGAAGGAGTCTGTTAGAAACTTCTGAAGTTTTGATAAATATTGGAAATGGATAATGACCTAAACATTTAAATTAGAAACTTTTGTTGCCATCAAGTAAATTTTTGCTAAAGTTTCAGTTCTGACTTTAATTTAAACATGTTCTAGTCAGATTTCTGGACAAATTCATTTTAGTAGGTTTTAGTAATGATTTTGCATATTAAAATTGCTTTTATGTTTTCCTGATTTCTTTTTAAGACCTGTAATAACTAAAAATGATTTTCAAACTGTCCCTGTTTGAAGAGTCAGAGGTGATGACACAGAGTGAAGAGTGCAAGCATTATTAAGTAAGGATTTTACTATTTAAAACAAAGGTTTAATATTTTAAACTCACATCAGCGAGGGCACTTTATAATATTGAGGATCACAATTAGTCTGACTATCATTAGCAAGCAAAGACATTAGTCTCTGTCAGTGATTCCTGTAGGTAGTTCATATTTCCAAATACAAGCTGTTTTATGAGAAATGATAAAAGGACAGAGACGGGGAAAAAAAAGCAAAGCAATTTTTTAGGCAATAAGTTCAGCCTTTCTATTTCTGGGTAAATTTTCTTCTTAACTATTTTGACATTGGTATCAGTGTTGTTACTGTGACCTAATAATATTTAACTGTAGTGTGTTCACTGATAAAAAAAAAAAAAAAAAAAGTCAGATCTTTGCCTTTCCAAATGGCTGAAAATCGTCCGTTTCTTTGTTTTTTCTTTGGACGTCTCTGATTACTTTTTTTTTCTATTTTATCTATTTTTATTTCTCTTTACACCTGTCTTATTCTTTATGCATACCGCCTTGTCAAATCTGACTTAGTTAAAAAGATACGGACCCTCCTGATTGTTCTAAAAATATAATATCCATTCAGATCTGTGCAGGAGAGTTATATGTGCACAAAATAATAAGATAAAACTTGCAAGTGAGCAAGAACCATGTGGGAGAACTGGGACCTCTGCAGGCAGTTCTTTAATTAATGTTCAGTCTGCTCTGGCACGAGTCGTGTGTTCAGGTCTTTGAGTTTAGGCTGCGGTCTTCAGCCTTCATTCAGCCTGACACCAGCTGCTTCACGCAATGAAGAGAGACATGATTTACAGTGTTCAGGAATGACTCTCTTTACTGGTTCATTCATGGATCATCAAACGTCCTTCACTACACTGATGCTGTCACTTGTGTGCATGTGTGTGTGTGTGTGCGTGTGTGTATACATTACATTTAAAGGTCAAGGCTCATTCAGTTTAAGTGATTTATCTTCGGTAGGTTAGTTAACTCTGTATTTTTTTTTTTAATTCTTCAGTGTTTCTACTCAGTTTGGAAAGAGTCATAACACGTAGGTTTGTAACAAAATCAGACTTGATAACTCTTAGACCTTGTTGGCTACACGGGTAGCCAACAGAATATCTCCGCCGTGTCTTTTAAAAACTAATATTGTGCACACAGAGTCCGTTTCAGAAAAGTTTTCATCCACATGAACCCACCAATATAAAGAGGTGTTTTAAACATGCTAGACCCATAGGGGGCAGTGTGGTGCAAAGCTAAAATCTACATCAACTAATCTGATTGCTTCAAAACAACCACAACTTCCTGTTGGGAATTAAAAATGGCGCCAGGAGGTTTATTTTTTTAAATGGCGTATTAGAATACAAAATTGATAAAAACATAACACAATGTTGATTGAGAATTACATCAAAGCAAGTACGGGGATGTGCTGCTGCATTGTTTGTGGCAGACTTTAATGAGCGCGACCCTAAATCTCAGTTTAGTTCACACGCAAACACAAATGCAGAGTTTTCTCAAATCTCCACTAGTCTGAGTTTTTATAAGTAATTAATTTTAGTAGTATTAAAAGTTTTGTGTGAATTAGTCATTTGTTGTTTACGGTGAGCTGTAGTAATGGATACAGAGTTCCTAACTCAGTCTAGAACAGTTTTGGACATAGATCACATATTTTCCAGATCCATCTCGATCGAGTCGTCCATAGATTGGTTGGTTGAATTTTGCAAGTTCCATATTTAAACCCAGTAGAAAAAACTGCCATCATCTGCACAGTGAACTTTTATGTCTACTCTTTAACACATTGACCTAAAAGGACTAGGAAAAACATGGGACTCACACTTACCCCAAACCAAAACAATCTGTTAATCTGTTGATGTTTTGTCTTGCACAGATAAGTTGAGGGTTTGTTCCAAAGTTATAAACTAAAGTTATTTCATTTTTTTTTTGTGACAGAAAGACAAAAATGGGTTGTTTAGCAGTCTATGTATTTTGTTTGAGGAAATGGAAAAAGACAGCTATGTGCCAAGTTCACAGAGTAGCCTGGGAAAGGGAAGGAACAAGGCATGTTGCCAGATATCTTCTGAAGACGCAAATGGGTTAGATAATGGGATAACTGTTTATACTGGACAGGAGATGTCGCTCCGGTTTGACTTCATGACGTTTCTCCCTTTTATAACTTTACTTTTCTCTCTTTATCACTCCTTTTTCCATCTACGGTCAAATGTTTTCATAGCATGACAGTCAGGATTGATAATTTCACATAAATCTATAATATACACAAAATAAGTTTAGTTTAAACGTGACTCTGAATGGTTTTATTTGCATTTTGAATTTATTTTTGCTTTCACTGAGATTTGATCACATAGCAAAACGTCTCAAAATGTCAACTAGGTCTTACTGTGAAAGCAGAGAACTGAGGATGAGTTGGTACAGACGGGAGTGGTGACATTAAATAAAAAAAAAAACTGAGCAGTTTAATCTTTTGACTGTGATGTGGAAAGGAGGAGCTGAAGTAAAGGAGGCTCCGTCAGCGCTTGGACCATCAGCTTACAGATCTGCAATGCAGGTAGCTGTGACCTCTGGCGATGTCTTCGTTGGATGCCTTTAAATCACACAGGCGATCCAAGTCACATCTGACTGACTCTGTTACAAACGAACGAGTTCAGCCCACACCTCCTAACACATTCGCAGTGAGCAACTAATGAATAAGGAATTGTTATAATCGATTAATCATGTTAGTAAAAGCCGTTTCTACGGAGGTCTTTGTGCATCAGCCTGTTCTCTCCGCCCTTCTCCTCGTTGTTCTTCGCTTTTGGAACGACGGACGGCTGGGTCGTCTGCCAGCGTGTGTGTGCCATCGGTGTTTCCACGCAGTTAAAATCCTGCAGAGGCAAGCAGTAAATTAAACCCAACTTCCTCCAGAAGTTTTGGTTCATGTCACACTAATGCCTCTGTGGTGATTTGCCAGCTTCCTGGGCGCTTGCTAAGGCTGTCGGCTTCAATTTCACATTTCATAAAGCCCACTCAGGCAGAGAGGAGAGAGTATTCAAACGGCGCAGCCCAGACTTGCACTGCATAAAATGCAAACAAAGTTGCGATGCTCTCATTTCACTGACCGAGGCCTCATTACGCTCTGCAATTAAACACAGACTGATATTCAGCGTAATGCGCCGTAACCTGACTAATCCTGATGGATGGCAATCTGGAAGGTTAATATTTGGGACTTTGTCTGGAGTCATGTTGAAGAGCATGCCTTCTGCTCAGATTGTCTTGTTAGCAGCTTTTGAAGCAGCTGCAGTTCTGCTCAGGCGTCATGAACTTGGACTTATAATAATGAGGGCTTCTTGTTATGAAAACTATGCGCTTTGTAAACGAATAATGAAAAGTACGCACTGGTGCTTTTGTGGAAAAACAAAAAAAACAAACTCTCTGTTGAATCAAATGTATGCACAAAAGGTCATAAAATAAAGAAAATTCACCTGAAACTTCTCCTCTTCACAACAGTAAATGTCAGGTTATTTTATCGGGACTTTCAATGACGCAGACAAGCAGAAACTGGTGTTTCATTTTGTGGTGAAGGGAAAATTATACACAGTCTTGTAAAGTGTTGACTAGAGATTGGTAGTAACTAGCTACATTTACTCAGTTACATTTTGTCAAGTATCTTTTAGAAAAAAAAAACTATTAGGGGTATTTTTACTTTGCTGTTCTTCTTACTTTTATTTGAGTAATTTCATTATGAAGTACCGCTACTCTACCCCTAAACAGCTTTACTGAATAATGAACAGGCTTGTTTCAGCCAAACCTTCACCAGACATAAACACCTGCAGGTTTTGTTAGTTTCGTATTGAAAGAAATTTGGAAAAAAGTTTTTTTTTTGTTTTTTTTTGCCTTATTTTGTAATTATGTTAATTATATGCATTATTTTCATTTTAATCTTTAAAATATCAAAATTTCCCACATAACTTTATTATTTTGTTTGTCAGATTTATGTAATTGTTAGATATTAAATAATTGCTGTTCTGATCAGTAATCAGTACTTAAGTAACCCTTTTACCAAATACTTTTTTACCCTTCAGTAATTTCTTGGATGGCTGCTTTTTACTTTTACTTCAGTAAAACTATGTTGAAGTAGCTGAAGTACTGTTACTCTTACTTACAGTTTACTTGCGTACAGTTTTTGGATACTCTGCTGTTGCTTTTAATACATACAAACCATGATAGACGTGGTTTTCTGGGTTTTTCCTCTGCCAGCTTAGAAACAGTTTCTAAATGGGTATAATCTGAGTTGTGCCTGGTCAAGTTGTCTGTTCATGTTGCCTTCAGGGCCACAGAAAAGATCCTGGGTCGAGCTCGACAGCTGGTGGACGTTAAAAAGGAAGACGGCTTCTCTGCCCTTCATCTGGCTGCTCTCAACAACCACAGAGACGTCGCCGAGGTCCTTATCAAGGAGGTGGGCCAGAAATAAGGAGCCTCTTTAGTATTCGTTTTTATTTATTTGTTTAAATCCACATTTGATGTAAAAAAAAAAAAAAAATTACTTTTCTTTCCTTTTTTTTTTGTTTTTTTTTGTTAGGGGCGCTGTGATGTCAATATCCGCAACAACCGAAACCAGTCACCGCTGCAGCTGGCCGTCACGCAGGGCCACACGGACCTGGTGCAGCTGCTGGTGGACGAGGGCGCCGACGTCAACATGGAGGACGAGGACGGTGACACGGCGATGCACGTGGCCCTGCTCCGCCCGCAGCTGGCCAACGTCATGCTCACCCCGTCAGCAGGGGGCAGCAGCACGGAGGAGGGCAGCGAGGGCTGCTCGTCCACGTCGCTCTACTGCAGGGTGAGGGCCGATGGGGAGTCTAAACATGGAGGGTGGGCTTGTTAAATGATAGATTACCGTTACCGTCTGCTTGGAATTACAAAGTCATTGCTGGACAGAAACTCATCCAAAGGCCTGAAATAATAAAGTTCAAAGTACTAGTTGCACTGACAGATTATTTCACTTATAACTTGTCCTTTTTCGTCAATACTAAGGAATTGTTGACTTAAAACAAGCTCCTTAAAAATGACATGTCAGTTAGTTTTCTTATTTTAAATGTACTGAAATATTTGCCCTAGAAAATACACCAAAGGTACTTAGTAATATTTTGTTTCTGAAGTGTAATATCTGAATCTATTTAAATAAACAAAATGACCAAGTACATAGTTAAGAACCTGAACTCACAGTTGCAAAACAAAGAGGTAAAAATAAACAAACAACCACTATATAAGTCAACATAAGCTAAATAAAGTAGTGAAGACCTAAGCAGACGTTGCTGATCTACTCTGAAATAGAGACATCTATTCCTTGTAGTTTTAAAGAGATAAATATAGTCTCCAAGTGAGATTTAAAAAAAAAAAACATGCTCTGGGAAACGTATAACGGGAAACACAGTAAGGCAACAAACCTTAACCAATGAATGTTGCAGTGTATGCTTAGTCTCCTAGGATATGTTTAGGATGAAATTGTTAGTTGGGTTCCAGGTAAACGGCAGGATGAAAGGCGAAGGAAGGTAAAATGGGGATTTAGGCGGCTGAGCTTGGAACAGATTTAACTGAGGAGAAAGGACCTCAGTTCATTGTGCAAGCAGGTCGCAAGAACCCAGATTAACTTAAGAGACAGTAATAAGGTTAGAGTGGAGCTAAATATAACCCGAGGAATGCGTTATAGGTTCAAGGTTTAATAAAAGTAAAAATATGGATACAGAAAATAAAATATTCACTTTCTTGAAGTAAAGATGATGTCACGGAGAGCTCTGTTGCTTTAAAGGTTGTATTTGTTCGAGATCCACAGCGTTGTTGGAAATAAATTTAGAGGGAAAGTGAAGAATGGAAACAAGCCAAGATGAAGCTTTAGTTGGGACGTCTGTGATACTTACTGAACTGTTTCCGTTATGGAGGACTAGAAATACTCTGATCAGTTTTGTGGACAATTTCCCATCCCCCATTTTCTTTCTCCTTTGAAGCTTTGATCTACAAATTCCCGTGTTACTTAATTCAGATTCTCTTTACAAACCTTAGTGTGAGAATGTATAAGAACAGTAATAAAATATATTCTCTAGGGTCATTTCTAGCTTATGCAAATGACTGTAAGCTAGAAATGTCTGTTGATAGTGGACTCTTGGTGCTAAAAATTAAATAAACTAAAATGCAAAGTGATCACTGATTAATTAAATTAGAACCAGAAGTAGTTGTACAGTGTTTGCGTGTGAGCATTAGCTGTGAAACAGGGTTTTACTAGAACAGATATTATGTAGTTGGCATTTTGTCTGTACCATGCTAACAGTTAGCTTGGTTAGCATGGCTAGTAGTAATAGAACAACAGCGTGATGCTAAAAACGGCTAACTTTTTATCTTCTTCTCTCAGTAACAGCATCCACCTACAAGAGTGATATTTGTACGACATAGTGGTGTTTATGATGTGTTCACTGATCAGAAAAAAATAGATTTTTGGGTTTACGACTGGCCTGGTAGGTGATTAGTGTTGATGTGCGGTGAACAGCTGACTCATCTGTGTCTAAAGTGTGCTTTGTAAGTATGGAGTCCGTTTATCCCCCCCCCATATTTGATGTTCGGTAGGATTGCCCAGACCAGAACTGCACTGTCATCAAAATTTTGTTTTTTGTTTTTCAGAGCCATTAACGCAACTCTTTGTCAAAGTCTATTATTTTTCCTTAGAAAAGAAAACCTTCTGTTGTGAAACGTTTCACACAAGCTTTTGTCCCATTACATGGTGTAAATATTTCATGATTTACAAAAAAACATCCTCATCGCTCCCGATGACCGCTAACACTGCAGCTCCTCTCAGCATCATGGGCTTTGAGCCAACGCACACACACACGCATGCACACCCACACACACACACACACACACACACACACACACTCTCAAAAAAGTACCCATACACAGCCATGAAGGTGGCTAGACTTGATGCTCGGGGCCGTTTCGGCCACCGTCAGCAGATGAGTTGTCCTGGGAGTTGTTCTGTGCTGATTAGATGTGGGTTTATGTGGCGTCTAAATCTGGATGACTCTCATTGAACCTCTTACACTTATGTTACGCTCAGCTCTCCTGCATCTGTGACTTTGTTTTTAGAGTTTTCTCTTGGAATAACACAATTTCATTTACAATCATAATGGTTTTAGCTTAGACTTTCCCCCCCTCCTCCTTATCCTTATCCTCTCTCTCGTCTTCCTCCTTCTGTGTCCACAGCTGAATTCCTCGGGTCTCCTGGGGAACACCGAGCTGAACGTCGCCATGGCGATTGCTTGTTTTCTGGCCCAGGAAGGTGCTGACATTAGCTACGCCAACCACAAGGGCAAGAGTCCTCTGGACTTGGTGGGAGACAGCACCATGATGCAGCTCATTAAGAACTTCTCTGAGAAGCACAGGTACGTGTTCAGAAGTTGGCTACGATCTACGGGCTGACATTCAGTTCAAATAAAGGGCAACTACAAGGTTATTTTGGTTTGAGTATAAAATTAACAATAAAAGAACCCCAAAAAACTTGCATTTTCATAGGATAGCAAGACAGGCTACAAATGAAATGTAACTCATAGAGAAATGTTTTTATGCAAACAAATCCATGTCAGAGTTTGACTTGGATAAAAAATTGTATTTCTTATGTTGACGTGTTAGTCGTTTCAGACGAGCTCTCACGGCTGTCTGCTGTCGTTCAGGTTGCAGCGCCTGCAGGCCATCACCTGTGGGCAGGGCCTGAGCAGTGCGAGCCTGCGGCGGGTCCACACAACACCCAACACCATGACCAACCTGGTTTTTCCCACGCCGGCCGGTCCCAGTGAATGCCTCATCTGTTCTGAGCTGGCTCTGCTGGTTCTGTTCTGCCCCTGCCAGCACAGCGTGGCCTGTGAAGGTACGTCTGCAAGCTGAGGGGCAGCGGGACGACCATCTTCTTCTATGTACTCCAGATCGACTGCGGATCCTTAAAAAGTCATAAATTGATGTATCTAGAATTAAGGCCTTAACGTTGTCCTTAAATTTGTTAATCATGTGTCTTAAGTTTTGTCTTGGCAGGATTATTTAATTGTATATTCTATGTGTATGTTTATTTTTCTCATGTGATGTTTCTGACAGGCAAAAGGTTGAGTCACACAAACATCTTCATTCTGTGACTCAATGCTAACACGCCCTCGCTGGCTAGCTAGCTTTTTTTGCGTCTGTGATGGGTAAATATAAATTTATGGCCAGAGGAGGTTTGTACATTTCTGAGGAGATATAGATAGACCTGTCACAGTAACACATTTTGCTGGACGATAAATTGTCCCACAAGTTATTGTGATAAATGATAATGTTGTTTTGAGACAGTTTTCAAGGAATATAAAGTAATATAATGGTAATGGCATAAAAAAAATGCAAGAACACATTCTCAAAGATCAATAAACTTTAAATTTTAATGAACATTCAACTGGAACATCTTTTAAACATCCAAAATTAAATAAACAAAAAATCAGAAATGGCAAATAAAATGACCTATGAAGTCTCTGAAAACAAAACTGTACTTCATTAAAAGGGCTAGTTGAGACCAAAGCACCAGACTGAAGGCTCTTCTCATCCTGTTTTTTTTTTAGGAAGAGAGAGAGAAAATAGAAAAATTATAAATCATGCAAATGGAAATTATTGAGCTGGTTTTAATTTATCATGCTATTAACTGATTTCTGTTTTCTGCCACAGGCCTGGATATATGATCTTTGTTATTGGTCTCAAAAAGTCTTAAGTTTGAGTTGGTGAAACCTGTAGAAACCCTGTAGTCAGTAACACTAACTTTGTCTTAACAGAATGTGCACATCGCATGAAGAAATGCATCAAATGTCAGGTCACGATAACCAAGAAAATACGACAAGGTAAGAAGAGATTAGAGACTTTTATTTTCTGGTATGGTACGTGTCAGAGCTAGGTTCTGTCCATTCCTGGAATGGAGTGGCACAAACGGCCTGACCAGTCTATAATAACACTGCAACAACACATAAAACTCTGGATTAAAACTGGGTATCGTCAATGATTTTGACTCCGCAGACCAAACCGAGGTGGACTGCAGCCCTGGCACCGAGAACTCTGAGCAGCACAACCTGCTGGAGCAGCTGCAGTCCCGCTACAGGCAGATGGAGGAGCGCATCACCTGCCCCATCTGCATCGACAACCACATCAAGCTGGTCTTCCAGTGCGGCCACGCCTCCTGCATCGACTGCAGCGCCGCGCTCAAGACCTGCCCCATCTGCAGGCAGACCATCCGGGAGCGGATCCAGCTGTTTGTCTGAGCTCCAGGTTTGTGTCCTCCTAGGTCCGCTGGCCCACAGACCCCAGGAAGGGCTATGGAGGCGCGCCGCTCTCGTGCCCTCCCGTCTCTGGCTGCTGCACCTCACCAGCGGTGATCAAACATTCGTTCGAACGTTTTTTTTTCTAAAGAGACGCTGCTGTAGATCGCTCAGAGTTTGCCGTTACATTTTTGGTTCATTTCCATCTGGAGCAGCCCAGGAACATTGCTTTAATTTAAATTCCTGCTGCGGGACAGACTCCGAGCCGAGCCCGGGAGGAAACGCACGAGGCAGAGTGGACGTGACGCCTCCCTCCATTTTGAATCCTCTTGATTGATAAAGGAGCGATGGGGAAGAATAGAAAAAAAGTGTTTCCTCCTCATGTTTCCTGTTGTACTTTGTCCGACCCTTTTGCTGCTTTACGTGGATGTCTGTTACCCATCATCCTCTGTGGTTTTCTGGCCTCTTTTGTTTACATGTCTGCACAGAGACCGGTTGTCCTGGCGCTCCTTGGCCCGTGAAGTACATCGCTCTCATTTACATCCATCTCGTAATTCTCAATGTAAGGCTCTGCAGAGAGAGGGTATAGCTGAAAGCTTTCTATGTAGACCCCAAAACACTTCTGTCTATATGCAAAGGGAGACAGAAACTATATATGCATGAGTATATGCATATTATCCAGCTGAAAACGACTTGTTCTGTCACAGATAAACTAGGGTTTTGTTTTACTCTAGGGGTTACGCTTGTGGTTGCCAACATACCTTTGACTACAAAGTTTTATTTATGTGTGAAAGGTGTTTTATTTTATTTTTTATGTTTTTTGCTTGGCAAAAAATGTGTTTTTGTTTCTACTGAGGTTTAACCCAAGCCTACGTCTGCTACTCAGGGTATCGCATCTTGGAAGCACTCGGAATATCCATAAATGTTTTAAGAGCCCTTTCCCAGACTCTCACACTAACACCATTACAGCGCTTTGTATCGATTTGTTCCGGTGGATCACCAAGAGGAAGAAATGTAACAAAAACAAATAGATCTTGGCATTAATGACTAACATGAACACAAAATGTGTAATTCTCAGTTGAAATGTGGACGGTCGCGGAGCAGATTCTGCGAAGAGACTTCAGTTCCCTTCAAAACATACAAAACGAAGATGTGAGAAGGTGCAAACTCTTGCAAATGGAAACAAAAAAAAAAAAAACTGGATCCAAATCTGCATTAACATTGATTATCTTTTCAGTCTAAAGCATCTCAAGTTTCATATTGACACACATTCTATCTGGTTCACAAGAAAACAGGCCTCACTAATTACGACAGTTGAAATGAATATCATTTCTTCACATTTGTTATTTCTGCTTCATACTTGTGATGAGTTTAGCTGATCGTGAGCACAGCACTGAGGGTCTGCAGGCGGCCAGCAGCTGCTCCACACACCATTACCAGGCTACTAGCATGGTGCTGCATAAATGTGAAACGTAGAGAACGCTACATGTGCTTTTCATGAGTTATTTCATAAAATGTTGACCTTATCCAGCTCCAAAAATATAAAAGACATAAAATACTGAGGAGCAACCTCATAAGCTGTTACCCCGATTGATGACCTCCGATCTATAAAATTCTCGACGTGCGATAGATCGTCTTTTATTGAGTTTACTCAACATTTTTAACCTAGAAAATCTTTTTTATAGAGAATAAAACACCTGTTCTGTCATTTTCGGCGACAACGGCGCTGATTAGGGCAACATGATTTATAGAACAAAGATTTTTATTTAGCTCTGCTCTTTTAGTAAAGTTGGGTCAGGTCAGTGGGGAGGGGGGGGGCATTTCTGTGTCTGACAGCGTGGAGTTTGCTCAGACCGCTCAGCTATACGCTTTGACATACCTCTCCAAGTCTGAATGTGAGCCACTTGGACCTTGCAGATGAGCGAGTTATTTTTCTTGATGGTCGCACAGCCAGCAGCACAGATGATGATGATCCCGTCATCATCAGGCCTCATGGTAAAACCGTCCAGGCAGTAGGATTTAGGCTTATTGCAGATACATTGAGTGCAGTTACTATGAAGGTGGTTTGAAATGTGTCATAGCGTTCGTTTAGGGTTGTTTCCATGTGGTTGGGTTGTCCAAACATCCCCGATCAATCTGAGAAGGTTCCACACAACTTTATGTCCGACTGTGTTGTTCTGCTCCTTAGGGTTTGTCACTGGATTCCCCCTATTTAAAGAGGCTCATGCTATTTTTTATTTTTTTTGTTTAGTTTTTTTTTGGGGGGGTATGTTTTAGGTTTTATCAGGTGTATCGTGCAATGTGTAATCACACACACACACACACACACGCACACGCACGCACACACACACACACACACACAAAAACAGTATTTGTGTTTCTGTCTACGGTTCGTACCTTGTCTTACCAGCGGAGTATTTCAGAAGCAAGCCTCCCCTTTTTTCCTCCTCTGGAGTTCTGGATTGTACATCAGCTTCGTCGTTTTAATAATTTTAATTTTTTTTTTGTATGTTGATGTGTTTTCTTTGAAGGGCTTATGCGTATCTGACAACAACAAAACTCTAATCTAATTTTAATTTAATCTTTTTTCTTTCTTTTTTTCTGGAACTTCCAGAGACAGGAGGGTTTTTAATGTCCTCAGTGTCTCCCTGACGGTGGGAGAGACAATGTTAAAGATGTACATTTGAATGTTGGTAGGGGAGATAATGTATCCTGTCTCACGCTGCCTTTTTTTTTAATGTGTGAAGAAAAACTAAAACGTCTAAAGAAAAAAAAAAGAGCTAGGATATCCTTGTGGTTTATGATGAGGAAATGACTTTTACATCAGTGCCAAATCGCATGAGGATGAGCATGAACATGAACATGAACATGAACATGAACATGCACGCCCGTTACTACACAGATGCACTCTTCTACCCCACTGCCCCTCTCGACATCAGACGGGGAGGCAGATTATTCTAGCGGTGTGTTACAAAGCGTAGCGTCGGGTTCGACTCCGGATCGGACATATTCTCTCTCTCTCT
Source organism: Poecilia formosa (assembly GCF_000485575.1). NCBI lineage: Eukaryota > Metazoa > Chordata > Actinopteri > Cyprinodontiformes > Poeciliidae > Poecilia > Poecilia formosa. Next base: position 656,602 of record NW_006800194.1, on the reverse strand, counting down.
CTTTCTCTCTCTCCGTTTGTGGTGTTAGCCTTCTAGCTTCAGCAGTCGCACTCTGAAACCTCTACGACAGAAGACGCTACTCATTCCCAAAACGTGATCCGTTCTGAGCTTTTTACAACTATATACTTATATATAATATATATATTTATATTTTGTGAGACATTATCAATCAAGGGACATGTTTCTTATAGAAGTTTCAGTATTTAAAGATTGTCCTTTGGTGTTCTGAGCTGATGGGTTTACAGGTGAGGCAATAATGTTTAAGAAAAAAGAAAAACGTGTGAAATTGTTTTCATTTCCTTTTGCTCCTTTTTAAGGAGTCTTGCTGTGAGCGCGACGAAACGGTTTCTGTACAAAAGTTATTAATAAAGCAGCAAAATGTTACTGTCGGTGTTTGTACAGTTCGACTCTCGGAGTTCTGATGTTGGCCTTACTGTCCATTCCTCCTCTGTTGATGTTTTTTGTTCTTTTTTTTTTCAGTTGAATTCTGTACAAAAATATTTTGCAATAAATATGGAACTGTTTTTTAAAGACTGGATCTTTTGTTTTATTACAGAAACATCATTTAGCTGAAACAATAAGGTTTTAAAATTATTTTATGAGATTTTTTTTTCCTCAGTTTTGAAAATGAATGAGAAATCAGTTTACCCAGAAACTTGTGAATAATGAGCAACATGTTGACTTTCTGATTGAAACTGGAGCTGAACAGAATATTTCATGTTGGTGTAAAACATCCTCAGTTCATACTGCATTTGGACCAATCAGGCTTTTGCTGACAGAAGCAGATTTGTGATTTTCCTCGACCTTCTGGTTCTGACTTCGACAGACTCAGATTTTTTCTTTTAGGGACTTTCACTAATGAATGAGGAAAAGGTTTGTTTCCAGTTCTCTTGTTTTGAGTCTAACAGGAAGTGAAGGAATTACAAATTATTTTCATCCATGTCCCACACCTTTACCTACTCATTTTTAAGGTGGTGTTTGAACCACTTACAGACTGAAACTCTGGGTTTTGATACTTTTAATGAGCAATTTAACAAAAAACAATCCGTTTTCTTTTTTACCAATCAAGTGTATCTCTAACCAGAATACATATTACTTTTTGTTTCCTTTACAAGTTCTTATTTTAAAGTTTGTTTTTATGAATAAACCTCTTTGAGGCAACAGTAACTTACTTATTTTAAATTAATGGGCTATTGTAACAAAAGCTGTGCAATGCGCCTTTAATTGAAATTCTACTTTTAGTTTTTCAGAAACTTTTATGTGTCTGAAATGAAAATCTTCTACATATTCCTGAAATGATGAGTCACTTTTTCAATGACAAATTTCATGTTTGACAAAATAATGGTTCTCTATTTGATTTATTATCTGGCTGTAAATGTCATAAATACATAAGAGTATTTATGACAAGTAGATTTACAATGTTTGCTTATTGCTGTTCTCGGCCTCCAGAGGCGTTAAAGAAAGCGGTGGGAATACAGATGTTTCCTGTGATCTGTTCATTTTCTTTCTGTTATTTTCTATATGAACTTTGATTTTTATGCTTTTGGCAGCTTAACTGTAATGGTGAGCTGGAGCAGCTTCAGGGCTGCCACTAAGCATCCACCGAAACATGATGTAAGCTGGAAAGTGGCCTCGAACTCACTGTCATTTCAGACTTGTGTTAGTGTGTCAGGATGTGTTTGAAAGTCCTATATTTAGTCAACTCTTTCCTGATTTGTTTTAAGTTTGTGATTCTGTTCCATGCTAGAGGGATTCTTTTTTTTTTTTTGTTTATTTTAAATAAGATATGATTCCTGATCCCTTTTCTTCTTTTTCTTAGGAGGAAACAAAGATTTTTCATTTACAACTCGGGTGCAAGATGCTCTCAACAACAGACATATAGAAGATCTGCAGCAACTTGCTGCAAACCTTGAAGGATGTTGGCTTCCTCAAGAAGTCCAGTCTGCTCCGTCTCTTCTCATAGACGGCTTCACTGTTGCATCTCCAGTCCAGTCTGCTGTCCAGGCAAACACTGAGATGTTCATATTCCTCAGCCATCCTCCACTTCTTCTCCCATGATGGAAATATGGTTTGACCTGACCCTGTTCCACCTGAAATATTGCTTAACATCTTTGAAATCTTTCTAACAACTTCATATTTATTTATAAATGATCATGTTGCTTATTATATGTGGAGGTAATGATTGACACTGGCTCCCTAATGCCATTTTGTGTTCTTTATGATTTTAACTTTTTCTTCTTCTTCTTCTTCTTCTTTTTTTTTTACATTAGAATGTTTTCTGATTTCAAAAGTTATTTAGTTCACTTGTGAACTCAGGAGAAAAACAGTAGGGGAGAGCTCCACCTAGTGGTGGATAAAAATACTAAGTGTGAACTGAGACTTCCTGTTGTGTGGATCTAAATAACGAAGCAACAATCTACACTCTCCTTAATTAGCTTATCACATTTTACATTTGTTCATACATTCACAATGTTTTTTTAAAATTATTGTTGTTATTAACAATCAGCTCTCTGTGTTGTTTATAAAAAAAATCTCTAAATTAAACGACGAGAGGGACATGTTGTCTCCTACAGAGGGCGCACTTGTTTACAGAACTGAAGCCATATTATGACGTGAGCTTCAACCTGACAACCCTGCGTTTATCTCCCATCAACAAAACATTCACAGAGCGAAAAGCTACACACCGTTTCCTCCGTTTTAACATTTTACATCTTTTTTGACTGTAAATAAAGCAGTTATGTCAAACTGCAATTCATTATAAATCTTGAGGCCTGAAAGTTACGGTCCAGAGTGCAGTACTGTAAAATAGTATTTGTCCCCTTAAATATGTATTGATTTATTTTGTTTTTCGTACTTGAAGGTTTTAGGTCATTAAATAAATTTCAATAACAGATAAAGATAACTTGAGTGAAACCAAAAAACAGTTTCCAAATTATGATTTCATTTCTTAAGAGTCTATCCAAACCAACCCTCATTATTAATGACAATTATTTAGAGAACTGAGTACTGTTTCACAAGCCAACCCCAGACCTGATTATGCAGATGTTGCCACCAATCACTTTGATGATTGTTGAATCTGGCACAATTACTTATTAGATTGTGGGCCAATTAGCTCCCTCCCTGCCACCCTTTAAATATTGAAATCATGATTTGAAACATCTCAGTGCGACAAAAAAGCAAAAACAGACTAAATATATTGGGGATCAAACTCTTTATCACTCCACCATGCAAGGTGAAAGTGTGGTTCTACAACAGCATTCGCATAATTACAATGAAAAAACGAGAACTTAAAGTTGTTAAATAACAGCTTTTACATTAAAAGCTGTGAAAAACGAAGATGCTGAATTGTCTACCTGTGTCTGTAAACAGGTTTGTGCTGATTGATGCTCACATTTTGATGATTTTTAAATCTCCACACTGGTTTTTGTAGAAACACATCTCTGAGTGACTTTTAGATCCTGACTCACAGCTGTATGAATTATAAAGTAATTTATGTTTTTGTGTTGAAGGATGTTGCTAAAAGGTCCAAACAAGTACCTCTTTAAAAGTAGCTCATTTGGTTGATTGTGGACACAATTTCTCCATTTGGTTGTGATTTTTTTATTTTTTATTTTGGCAGATATTTAGCTTTTTAAGCCTTGCTGCCTGTTAGGGGTGTTTGGTCAGACGTTCCTGTTCCCTTACGGGAAAATTCACCTGCATGAATAGAAATACAAGAAGAGGAAATCATTTCATTAGGTGGTTCCAGGCTAGAACAGAACTGAAAAAAAACAACAACACAAGCCTAGCTTTTGTTTAAGCTCCTGTTTTAGATAGATGTGTCTCAGAGGGTTGTTATTTATTTAACAAGTCTTTGGCACCCTCAGTCAGATTCCCTACAGGCGACAGAACCAGTGCGATAGAGAGACCAGCAGACAAAAGTTTACATGTCGGTTTTCTGAATCACAGCTGAATAAATCAGCTCCTTGAAACGTTTCTGTTTACCTGACTCACTTCTTGAGAAAGGTTTGTCTTTATCTCCACAGGCTACCATTTTGAACTAAGCAATGACCCGACCAAACTTTAGTGAGGTTTCAAGGTTTTTAAGCTCAAACACTGGCATTGGCCTTCCTGTGTGTTGTCTCTCTAGGTACACCGGCTTCCTCTGACCGTTAGCTTATGTGCTTTTATGTGAACATGGTTGTTCGCCCTGTGAAGGACTCTTGCTGTACAGTGTGTGTCCCATGTCTCTCCACTGAAAGAGTTAAAAAAAAAGCATAAAAAACTGATGTATTATTTTCTTAATCTCTCAAGGCAATGGGTGTTGAATCCACTTTACTATCCTAAACATTTGGGGGCGTTGAAAACCTAACCAAGCAGTCCAGGTTAAACCCGTGACCCAGTTTTGTTTTTGCTAAGCCCACCCTGGGTCAGTTCCTATGTAACATTGGGCTGGATTAACAAAATAACCTATAATAATAATTATAATAATTAATCAGTTTTTAAAACAACGGGCTAAAATAGATCGCATCAAAATTGAACTGAAACAAATGTGTAAAATGTAAAATTTCGGTAATTTACCAATGTGCAAAACTTCTTGACCACTTTAAAACATTAATAGATCATTTTGTGTGGATGGCTTCTTCTTTTATTTTTTAATTGCACACATTTCCAGTTTAGATGGAAAGCAAAGTTGTCTTTTTAACAAAGCTGTGTTTCTGTGTCATTGGTTGACTAAATACGTCATCCTTAAAAGTTCAATTTTTTCAATTATTTTAATTACCATATTACTTTGCCTCCCCTCTGGGTGAGGGGATGCAGTCTCAGTGACCGGTCTAAACGTTTGGGCGGGTTGTACTGAAAGTTGTGAATTTCTCTTTGGGGATTAATAAAGTATATTAATTCATTCATTTATTTTGGTAATGATGGGGAAAAGTCACATTAGGGATTTCTAAGGTTACCCGTCAACGCTTCCTCCCATTCCAGTTGTTCGGTTCTCGGCAGGTTGGCCAGGACTCCAGTCAGAGCTGTTGTGGTGGTGCTGTGACAGAACAGGTTAAGCTACAGTCAGGGTTTTTTTTTTCTTTTCTTTTTTTCTAAACGTCCTCATTGACCTCTGAAGGTCTCTGTGTTGCTCCTGGAAAGTCTTCAGATTCTCTGGATTGTTTACTGAAAATGCATATCAGGATAAAACTGTGGATTTGATTCATTTAAGTTTGCTGTTAATAGTGGAACTGTCAGTTTGCTCCTCAGCCTCTCATTTGCTGCTCCTGTAGCTTTAGCTGGAACTGTTACAAAAAGAAAACAAGCATAGCAGCTTTCAACAACCACAGATTTTTTTTTTTTCTTTTTTTTCAGGAACAGCAAATTCCAGGTAGATGACACAGGAAACACAGCAGCTTCTCCTCTGTCCTCCCACAGCACAACAACATGGATAATTAACCTTGCATAAAATTATGTTAAGAAAGAAAATACAACAGATGGTGACAGACGATAATTACAGCCATTTAGGAAGACAGGACGTTGTTCTAGTTTCACTACTTTAATAAGAGACGCACTAAAGACTAAATTATTCCAAATTTGGACTTGGTGGGGAAAAACAGATTTGGGTCTTAGCACAACACAAGCAAGCAGTCACTTACTCTGGATGGCATAGATGAAGCATATATTTTCTGACAAAGAATTATGCAAAAATACTTTGATTTTTGACTTCTTTTTTTTTTTTTTTTAACTAACTCTTAATGTATTCACAAACTGAATGAGCTCCACAATGATTTCCAATGAAGTTTAAAATGAAAATTCATACATTTTCATTTTGTCTCATATAATTTGTGTGTCCAAAGGCGAAGGAATGAAATGCAGTTTGGAGTAGCAAGAAAATTGCACACGTATGTGTATTGTTCATGATGTGGCCCTCATGATATTGTATGTATAATGGGATGAATGGTGTTTTTTAAATTGTGTAAAAACATTCAGCTTGTGTCAGCTCACAGTTTCTACCTCTTTGTCAGGATTTTACTGTCCTGGCAGAGTGTTTTCTGCACCTATCACTCAATTTACCATGTTGATCTGAAAGCTCACACATCTATTGCTATATTCGGACAGCAGACAAATACAACAAAATATAATTTTCCTGCCCATACGTGACCCATGTCTGACTTGTTGTTGTCTTTTTTTTTAATTTTTTTATGGCGGTTTGAGCGACCCAATTCCAGTCTTTGAAGCAACAATGAATTTAAAATGTGAGGAGAAACATTTCTAGATGTTTTCATGGAAACCAAGATGTGTGGAACTGTCGGCAGCTTTGGGTTCTGTCTCCGCCGGATGAAACCCGGTGTTTGCACTGTCACTAAATGCATGTTGTCCCATCAACAGGTCGCGCTGAGTCGACTGCGTCTCCGTCCCAATACAAACAACAACAAGCTCATCACCAGCAGCCAAACAGTTGCTGTAGATTTGCTGATGCGTTGCTGCATTATTTAGTTGCCAGGGGTTGTTGCTGTTGTGTAGGGAAGCAGACTGTTACCTAGGCGATTGTCAAGCTTTACAAAGCTCATGTAAGGAAGGTAGCTAAAACATGAAATCGCTTTTGCAAAAAATGACTTTAGGAAGGTGGCAAAGTTACAGAACATCAATAGGTGGTTTTATACATACATTCCTCGGCGTGTAACTCTATGTTCCTAAAACAAAACTTCTGTAATGTCATCATTTTACAATTTTTTTGTATTGTTTATATTCATACAAATCTCAAAATATTATTACAACTCACCTGGTATGAGCCTATGAATGAGTCTAAATGAAGTCTGCACCACATGCATTCATTAAAAAACACAAAAACACATCATCAATAATAAAAAAAAAAATCTGTTCCCCTCTGTAAAGTCTGGCTCTGGTGGCGTTATGCACGCAGCCGAAAAATGAGTCAGATCTGTAGAAGAAGAAACAAAACCACTTGGTGAAGGAATCTGTTATTTTCTCCTGAGGAGACGGAGGAGGCTGAACAAGTTCAGCTCCTGGATGCCCATTTCTTCACCGTACTTGGTGGCATTTCAGTGTGATTCTCTTAGAATAGCAGATTATCTTTTTTTTAAAGTATATATTTGTTTTAAATTTTTTTGTTTGCACTGATTTTCTTTGCTTATTTAATTAATCTTCTTCTCTCACAGTCTTGGTACATCAGGAAAGTACTGATGCTGACACAATTATGTGATGTTTTGGTTGCACCAAGTAGCTACACACCTTTCAGGAACATTCTTGTTAAAATCGATCAGATAATATCCAGAAACATATCGTCATCATCATCATCATCATCATCATCATCATCATCATCATCATCATCATCATCATCATCATCCATATGATGCCAACCTCCTGTTTTATTTCCAGAGGCATGGCTGAAAAGGTTTTTTTTAATTTTAATTTTTATTTTCTGATCTGCTTTGGAAACAAAGGAAGGACAAATTCTGATTTATGTTTCACACTTTCAGTATTTATAGGTTTCAAAGCTCTATAACATGATTTTATGGCGTTGCCCTTTCATTTCTCAGCCTGCATTGACCTTTCATCATGAAGCCTGTCTAGAGGTTTCTTATCAGCTGCCTTTTGGCTGACACTTCGCTCTGTTAATGCTTCGAGGTGTGCTTCCTCTTCACATCAGTATCTTATGGTCAATGAGATCGCACGTTCGGGGGCTACAGGGTTAATTTTTTGTAAAGGCAGGGCGAGAGCAAACAAGAGGAAAGCACAGTCCTCCTCTGCTGTCATCCAGGGATAATAGTGCTAAATCCCTGAAGACGAGACGTGAATAATTTTTCTTTGTTCAGTTACCGTTTCTGCTCCTCCTCGGCAATAAGCTTCACTGCAAAAGTCTGAAGCACCTCAACTCAATGTGAGCGTAAATAAGGTGAATTTATGTCCATGATTTCTTCATTTTTTAAGTTTTTTGACTTTAAAGAGCATTGAATCTCTGCAATCATAACCTGACAGTTTAGTGTTGCTTAAAAAGTGTAATTAGTATTTACCTTAGTGATGCTTTGCAAGGCTGGTTAGTTTTACGCAATGTTCTTATAGCCTGCAGAGGTGGTGAGCATTTATCATATTGTTTAATTTTTATAGTCAAAAATTTTTTTATGACATGATAAAATTCTAAGTCCGTGTTGCCCAACCCTGGACTCCAGCCATGACATCATTTTAAGTTAAGTTTTAGCAGAATTTTTAATTTGACCCTTTTTACCGAATCATTTAAGCTCAACTTAAATTCTACATTAGCCTTTATTTATTTATTTTTATTAAATATGCCTTGTTGATAGGTTTTATGTTATTTGTTTAATCTGACTGTATTGGTGTTGAATTTTAGACTGCATCAAATAAAATCACAATGGTCTGAACTGAATTAAATCCACCTAACATAAACACTTTTGTTGTAAAGTAAGTTGAAATTATTTTTGTTGTGTTTAAAAATCACTTAAACATGTTTATCATTGGATTCATGTGATAGTTTAAAGCAAACACACTGACACATATTTACCTGTTCTTCTTGGTTAACTAAATGTAATTTTCTTTGACCTGAAGCAATAACATTCAAATCTATTGTCCATAGAAGAGACTAACTTGTCTCACAAAAAAACCCAGAACATCTTTCTAAAGTCACCTGAAGAGGAGCAACGTTTGGTTACAAAGCATCTGCGCCTCAGACGACCCCCGTTTCACCACGTTTCATCAACAAACCTAAAATTGTTCCCTGCAGGAGAGTCTCCCCGCACACAAACACACAAATCCACCCCAGGACAGCTGATGTGAAACCTGAAGAGTCAATGATAACGATAGACCAGTTCTGGGAACGGGTCATAAAATGTCCACAAACACACTGCCTGGAGCATGACCTCTGTCATGCTGGTCCAGCTATATCCTCATTTAGTCTTTAAACTGAGTTTGAATCCTACTGGACAACTGCACAGCAACGTAAAGGTTGTGTTGATTCGCACGTTCAGATCGGGAGGCGCCCTGCAATCGCCTTGTTTTGCTGCTTGTTGCTTCTCTTCCCCAGGCTGATTCTGATGCAATATCCGCCAAGTAAGACTCAACCCTCTTGGTACCTTAGCTGAGGTGTGTGTGTATGTGTGTGTGTGCGTGTGTGTGTGTGTGTGTGTGTGTGCTTTAAACTCTACACACATTTATCTTTGTAGCTGTGACATGTTTTTACCTTCCAGTTTCAGAAAAAAAACCCAATAAAAATTCACACTCTCATCCACAAAGCGACCTGAACAGTCAGAGTGTGACCCTCGTTCACCTCCCGTCAAACTGACCGCACCTTTCGGTTCCTGCTTAACCACCATATCTTCCCACCCTCTTCCCCCCCCCGTCCGCAGACCCCCAGCCGGCCTGCATTGTTTTTGAGACCTGCTGTCGTCTTGGCTCACAGCAGATTTGTTAAGAAGGTGATCATTACTCGTCCTATAGCAGCATACGGCCCATATGTGGAGGGAGCCGCCGCAGCAGATGGGTAAACTACATGGGAAGCTGGGTAATTACAGCCCGATGACACCCAGATGCCACGTGTTGCTTCGCTGGAGAATACTGCATACCCAAAGCCGGCCCTGAGTCCGATGAGGCCCAGGGAAGGGTTTTATTTGGGGTGGAGGGGGGAGGCACATCAACTAAAACTCACCACGTCTTACCTGCCATTTGTTTTGTTTGTGCTCGATCATTTTTTGTTTTCTGCTAACAACAAATTCATTTTAAATAAGCAACAGTATGAGTTGCTTCACATTCTTCGTCATGAACGTCTCTTTTTTTTTCTCAAAGTATTTTAATAAAGCTTCACTGAGCACGTTTGACACTCCAAATTTCTTAAAACATAATGAGGTAGTCAGAAGGTTCGGATGAGGGAAAATCTGAACAGCATGGAGAAGCTTTAGGTATTTCACCAGTTACACTTTGCTTCCCTATTGTGCCACAATGAATGTATTAACAAGTGGATTCACAAAGCTGCTTGGCAAAGTGATTAAGCGTGAAAACCTAATTGTTTAGAGGAGGCTTTAGGTGTCTTAGTGTGTTGAATATTAAATGATGTGGGAGTTGAGGCTCATCTGCTCTCTGACAATCACATCTGGTGAAAAGGTGCTGGATGCAGGAAGATTTTTGGACGAAGGGCCAAAATTAATGTTGTGTTTACAAGTAACTATGAAAAAAATCATTTATCCCCAAACCGATAAATGTGCATGAAATATGTTCCCATCTAAATCACAAGAAGGAAAACATATTATGTTTGTTCTACATTATGAGCAACTACTCTCACTTAGTTGAGGTTTAAAACATATTTTAAATATTCGGAGAAGAAATAATCACTGTTGGTTTTACTTTCAAATGAAGCCTTTTCATAATACAAACATAAAAGGTGCATCTTGGTAACCCTGGTAGCCAAAGCTCAGCAAAATCTACTTTCACCTCAAGCCGCTCTCATCCCAAAATGAAATGTTTGTTTCAAAAAGTTCTGCTCAAACGTTTGGTTTTAGTTGGATTAAAGCTTTACAATGCTTTTTTACCATGACTCACATTTCCTCACCTCATTGCAAGTAATTGCTCCTTTTTTTTTTTTTTTGCTGATTATGATGAGTTTGATGATTCCTCTGGATTATCCTTTTACTTTAGTGAACAAAAGGTTTTGTCAAAAATGAAGTTTTGCATCTGGGGGTTAATATGAAAAAACAACAACAACAACAAAACAAACAAAATCAGGAAGGAAGGGGCGTGACAAAGCAGCCTTGTCTCCTGCAGCTGATACAGCTGCATCCCAGCGAATGCAAAGTTATTTGCATAGGAAAATATCAGGGATGCTTTCAGGAGATGGTGCGTCGTGTTTCCTCATTATTCAAGATTTATGCGTTTTCATTATGTTCTGTGCTCCAGAAAACATGGATTATAAATACAAGGGTTACATCATGCTGACGTGCAGTTTTAGACTTGATATTGCTTTTGTGCTACAAAATTAATTGTTATATACTTAAAAAAAAGTGAATGACAAAAAAAGTTTTAGTTGAATTTATTCTATTACTTCAAACATTTCCACATTCAAACACCATGATGCATCTTCAGATAACTATTTAAATATTAGAGTGCCCTGCAAGTATTATGAAAGTCACCTCTTGTTGCCATGACTTCCTAATTTTAGGAATATCCATGTTTTGCTCTGTTGCCACAGCTCTCCTTTCATGCAGCCTGACTGATTTGCCTCCTATGCAAATGTCAACTGAAGACTGAAGTCGCCGGGAAGAATCAGAGCAGCCAACAGGAAGAGGGAAAAAAAATCATTTTAGGTAAAAGGAAATGTTTGTTCACATGGCAAAATGGAGGCTTCAAAAGTAATGGCTTGCCTCACTTTGTTTTGCATATATCAATCAAATGATGTGGAATTACTGACCAGATGCTTTTGTCAGTGGCGCATCCAGATCCTTCGTACAATTTTGTATTTAGCTAAAGAGCATCCACCACTTGTGTTACGTTATTCCTTTTTAACAACATTGAGCATATAGGATTATCAGTTTTAATAGAGCAGGGCTTGGGTTTCTAGTTGTCGTTTGATTAAATTTCTCTGTTCATTTCCTTGTTCTTTACAGAATGTCGTTTTTTTGACTTTTCGTTTTGGTGTGCCACCTCAGTATTGGTGACACCTTCTGAAAACTAGAGGCATCACCACCTTAGTTAAAAGAACAGATCAGCATCCAGCCACCAGCAGCGTCTTCATTCAAATAAAATTCAACATTTATGCTCAACATGTTCAAGATTTCTGTGTTTTTTCTTTTTTTTTGCAACAAACACGATTCTTGCCTTAAATATTGAAAAAAAGAAAAAGAAAGTCCAAAACAGGACGGACAGTCACCGATTTCTTTATCTCTTCCAAGTTCACACCCTCAAAGCCAAAATACTCCACAAAATGTTTAAGGTTACATTTTGAGTTAAACTTGGTCAATATTTTTACAATTTGTGAAAAATTCATCTTTGGACACTAAGGTTTAGTGCAGTGCATGTGTTTTACTGTGAACATCTATTGTTAAATGTGGGCTGAAAACATTAGTTTTACCAAGTGAGCAGCATCTGGTGCAAAGCAATTTGACCTGCCTTTGTTCTTGAATTGTGCAATGCAAATAAACTTTACTTGACTTGCCTTAAAAAGTTCAATTTGAGGTAGATCTTCTTAAACTCCTGAAAATACTCTGGTCCTGAACAGCAAATAGACAAGAAAGAAACCAAAGTCCAAAGAAAAAACTTGTAAAAACCTTCAGAAATTTTGCAGATAACTAGATTTTTTTAAATTTCTTTTGTGGATCTCAAAATAACACAACTCCTGGGTGACAAACACCAGATGACATCATTAAATGCTTTTTAACGTACGGAAGACTAAATTGGATCAAAAACATAATTAAAATGCCTCTCAAAGTCAGAAAACATCTTTCAGACACCAACAGAAGGCGTGAGTAATGGTCCTCCCTCAAAAATGTTCTCATCTGGTTTGACAAAATAAGCAAATGATAGTAATCTGTTACCAAAATGACCAACTGCTTGTAATTTTTCAACTTTGACCCGGGTCAGTGCGTTCAGACAGTCTGCACACAGAAAGGCAGCAAACATGGGAATTTCCAGACGGTTGTTTTAAATGCAGAAGAGGTTTGTACCCTAAGGGGATATTAAAATGGTTATCATGGCAGTGCCTTGTAAAAGTTTTCATACTTTATTATATTTTCATATGTTGACACGTTACAAGCACAATCCGTATTGTTTTTATTTTTTTATTTTTTATTTTTTTGTCTTTTCAAATAAGAATCTTAAAATCTGTTGCATGTGTTTATATGCAGACGCTACAGGTTTTCTCTATCTGCCAATGCGGCTGATATTTGCTTTTGATGATGATAACATTTGACAAAATGTAATGTTTATTTCTTGTTTCGTAATTGGTGACTGTATGATGTTTTCATGGGGTATAGCACTTTGAACTGCCTTGTTGCTGAAATGTGCTGTACAAATAAACGTGACTTGATTTGACTAGCTTTGCCTGTGTGTTTAGTCATACACACAGGCTGTATTGATTTCTAAAGACGTGAACAATGGATTCCTTCTTCCTCTTCAATAAGGGCCAGATATGTGAAGTGCAGGAGTAAATATGACCACAGATTCTCCTACGTAAGCTGTTTGTGGATTATTTTATAACCTAACTCCACTTTAAACTTTCTCCCTGACCTGTGTCCTGGTCGTCATGATGCTGTTTGGTCACTAACGAGGAACCTCTGAGGCTTTAATGGAACAGCTGCTGGGATTTTGCAAGGGGAGTTGAATGCAAATGCACGCCCCATATTTTTAAAAAAAATGTTATTCATAAAAAATGTTAAACACCAACGTGTCGTTTTTCTTCCATGTGTGAATTTTTGCTCTACTTCATGTTGGACTTTCACATAAAATCCCAGCACAAGACGTTGACGTCTGCTGTCGCAACGTGACAGAATGAAAGAAAGTTCAAGCGGTGCGAATACTTTTGCAAAGCGCTGCAGGTCAGACAGAGGGATTATTGTTATGTGCGTATACGATGAAAGCCCTAGAGATACCACAGAGATCTTGAGAATAAACATACAGTTATGGTCACATGAATAAAAGCGAGCATATTGTTAAATGATGATAATAACAGCAACAATCAGTGGGGAGATGGCTTGTATTCACACTTACACACACACACACACACACACACCTTCCTTTGAAGTATATGTGTGTGTGTGTGTATGTTGGCGTGCTCTCTGTCTGCGGTCCCTCCCACATGAATAGAGCCAGGCCCTGTGCAGTCGACAGCTGTCTCCTTTGAACGCCCAAAGACAAAAAGCCTTAAATCCAGCGACCTCCCCTCTTTCATGTGTTCACCTGATACCACGATTCCTCGCCTTACTGTTACTCTGTTCAGCGCCGCAGCTCCAGGCCGCAGCTCGTTGCCGCAGCTTGTTGCCTTGTTGCCGCTCTGTATAGTCCAGGGAGCCGTAAACAGTTTCAGAAGAGCATTTCATGCAGATCAACAGCTAATTGGTGATTAAGAAAAAATGATGGCATGCAGAAGTCATCAAGACAGCGTCCTGTGGAAAAAGTCTTAAATTTCTTCAAGCTTTATTTCCAAGGCCATCATTCTTGTAAAGACTCACTTAGAAATGATTGGATGCTTTTGCACAGAGCAATTTTTCAATGAGATTTATGCAAGGCGTAGTTGACAGCAACAGCACACCATTCAGTTAGCTGGATGAGAAAAAAGGAGTCAAATGTCTTCTTAAGATAAATTCAGCTCTTACTGCGGCTGTCTAAATTTTCATACAAATACAATCTTTAATTTGGGGGACCGCATGTTAACATTTTTTTAAAAACAGAAACATAATAAATATAACTAAATTTAACTATACTAAATATAATATAATAAATATAACTTCAAAGACCCAATTTTACCAAGTTTTTCTGGCCTAGTTTCAAATTTGAAATTAGACAAAACTAACTTACAAATAACTTTTCAGCAAGAAATAGGAGCTTGTTTTAAGTCAATAATTCCTTAATATTGTGGGGGAAAAATACTTGTTCCATTGGCAGATAAATTCATTTATACCAAGATATTTTCTCATGTTATGAGTGAAATAATCTCCCAGTGGAACTAGAACTTTTTCATCAAAATTAAGGAATTTATTGACTCAAACTACTATATCTTGGTGAAAAGTCACTTCTAAGTAAGTTTTGTTTTATTTCAAGTGCACTAAGATATTTGCACTGGAAATTAGATCAAAATTTCCTGGAAAGATTTTATGTTTTTACAGTGTGAATTTATCTTAAATTCCTACTTTAATTATTTTTCTGAGAACTTCTACTTGTTAATCCATGACTTCCTGTTTCCCTGTGATACAGAGTCATTATCATTTAGTCATTTAGTGTGTCAATGACTAAATGATACTGTGTCCAATGTCATTTAGTCATTGACACCAAGGACCCATATTTATTTTATCACCAAGCTCATTTTTGGAGCATTTAATGTAAATAGCATCCATCAGATTCTATTTACATGCCAAACATTTGTGTTGTGCATGATGCCAATTGAAAAATAACACACCTTTTCTAACCTACCATCACAAATGTAAACGTGAAATACGTTAATCTGTCTTGGGATGTTAACTGGAGACATGTGCTTGCTCTACTACAGAACCAAGCTACGCTTATAACCCTTTGTGATGAAGTTTATTGTCTAGGCCTTCGTTATCCTGAGCTACCTCAGTACTTTTGTTGCAACAGACCACGTTTCCTTCCTCTGTTTCTTTCTCCTACTACTCTCCGATCATACGTTACACACAATTATTGCTATAAAAAGTGTTTTGTTTTCTGTTCTTTTCTTCTTTACAGAAGTTACATTTCTGTTAATCTGTGAGGCCTTTCTGCAGGGGGCAATCAGCTGAGCTATTGCTGTCAGTAGCGTCGTGTCGTCTCTCGCTCCTTTCCACCGCCTCCATCTTGATGTGAGGTTAATTACTCAATGTAATCAGCTGTGCTTCATGGATAACTTCTTCAGAATCTGAGCATGACTGCATTGTTTTATAATTGGGATTGAACTGAATCTAGTAGAAAACGTTTCAGTGAGCTGAATAGATTATAAGAAAGAATCCAGGATTTTGGAAGAGCTGTACAAAGAAGAATAGTCAAAGATCCATTTGTGATCCTTTGTAACGGCTAAGATGATTGTCTGGACTGTCAACAGTGGCTGATAATTAGTATGGTGGTGGTGATTTTATTTAAAACATGAACTTCTTCACCTTTTTTCAGAATAAATGTACTCAAATTAAATATTGATTATGAGATTATGCTGCTACAATGAATCCATTTTGAAACATTTTATATATCTTTTACAGGAGTGCCAATAAATGTGGAGGGTTCTTTGTCTAGAATATTTATCAGAACTTTTGTTTACTTAAAACAGTAACGTGCTGTTGTTACTACAATTTAACAAGTATTGGCTTGTTTTTTTTATTCCTCTTCCTTAAATGAATGAATCAAAATGCTCAGAAGAAAAGGTTTCAGTTTGGCTCAGGTTACAAAGCGGCACCCAAGCAGATCTTCTGATTTCGATACCTCCCATGCCCCTCGCTCACTCTGACTAAAAAGCACCACAGATGAAAGCTAAAAATAGGGCCGAATGTTTGGAAGAAGATCCGGGAGTCTTGGAAGTGTGTGTGATAACCTAGGCAGTCTGCCCTCTGTGTGTCCGCCTGCCTCCCATTCACCGAGGGTAATTAGAAAATCTTCAAGGCAGGAGCTACTTGGCTTTGTGTATCTAAGTGTGTGTGTGTGTTGTGTGTGTGTGTGTGTGTGCGTGTGCGTGTGTGTGTGTGTGTGTGTGTGTGCAGTTTGTGCATGAGGAGGCAGAGGCCCAATACTGTACCAGGCAAAGGTTTCCACCAAATCGTTCTTGCATAACTCAGTGAGCGATAACACCGGTGCATTCCTCTCAACACATATCACAGCTGGCAGCATCTTTGCTTCACTTTTTCCCAGCTCTCTTTTCCAATGCGGTCCGTCTGAGCTGGAGAGCATAAGGGTCCCACTGAGGGGCCACGGGAATTAAGCTGCCACTTTGGAGGATTCCCTCTGTGCTGCTTTGTTTAGAGGAGATGAAGAGATCTGGGGGACCGTCCGGGCTGCAGGTTACCGCGTTCATCAGGAGGTAGGTCAGCGGGGGTTGCAGCTGCAGGTGTTCCTACTGAAAACCTTCCAGTCTGATTTGAAACAGTCTGTGGAGACGTTTCTCCCAGAGACTCTGTTTCTATTGAAACTTTCTTCTGTTTAAACTTTTAATGGCTGCTTCAGTTTTAAAAAGTAGAACATACTGCTGAATTTCATCATTTTATGCTTTTTCTTGGCAAAATTAAAGTGTTTTCATTCAAACTTTGCTTAATGCCAGGGTCTTGTCACGGCTGATCGTCCAGTAGACTCGGTTCAGTTGGGGACCAAACTGCCACGTTTGTTACATTTTCAGCTGATGTGGTTCACTTTCACACTCGACTTGTATGAAATGAGCCAAACTCTCTCACTCACCTGTGGTGGCGCTGCACCGAGAACCACTGAAAGAAATGACTTGAAAACTTCTGAAGAAGACCCTGAGCGCTTCCTTGATTCACAAAACGTAAACAAAAATGTGGTAGCATCCGATTTTTAGCAGTTATGATTTCTCTTTTCTCTTTGGCAAAAGACACCCCTGAGTCATTTCTCTTGCTAGTGCTAGTCCCCATTGTTTTGATTGTTTTTACCCAGAATGCCCTGCGCAATAGTCTGCTTTCAGTTTTTGGAACAGCTTCCGGTCCGCTTGGCGTTCACATATGCATTTGAATTACACCAGAGTTCGCTTCAACCAAACTGATGTCTAGGTTTTTGGACGGACCGCAGCTCGCTTTTGTGGTCCGCGTCAGAGTTTAATTACGCATTCACCCCTCCCCAGATGGACCAGACTGTCTAGACAAACGGACTAAAGTTCGATCAAAAGGGCTAAACAGTGTCATCCTGCACGATGAGATAATAGATTGTATAAACATGGATATGCAGGGTGCACAGGCCATAAAACACCACCATCAAGCAGTGTATATACACTCCTGCTTGCCAAAACACAACCCTTAGCTGCACTCCCAACACTTCCTCAGCCATCACCCGATGAGCAGCTGGTCTCCATGGCTGCTGGCCTCCCATAGGCTCTGGCGGGAGAGTATAACACCTCTCTGTTGGTTTCCGATTGGCTGAGAGCTCTGTATGAACCGCCGATCCCAGCGTCTGGAAAGTTGCAGTGTTTACAGAGTGGCGCCCTGATCCAAAGGGTGTGTTTAGAAGGTTGTAAAGCTCTGGCTGAGAGAGCCGAACGTGTTAATGTGTAGCTCTCCTCCTGTGGCGCGGCTGAGAGGCTGAGAGGCTGGGGTAATGTTTAGGCCTGTGGACTTTGCTACTTATTTCTTTTCTGATTCACACAAATGAGTCAAATGTGGCGATCATTTACCCACAGTGAGAGGCCAAGTGAACTCTTGAGGACAAACTCAGAGTTGTTCCAGGCTGAACTGGATGCAGGGTGAACAGAGGGGTGTGTGAAGTGTTTTAGAGTTTTCATCTTCACACTGACCTCCCTGGTTACACAAGCTCAATGCTCTATTTATGCTGCCTGTGTAGCTCAAAGTGGATTTAATTTGTTTTTTTGCTTTTTCACACTTTTTCATAACAGTGTTTTTTTGTAAAATGGAACTGTCCAAAAGTACTTAGTCAGGTATACTTACTGTATAATGTTTTAAAGTGGTAATAATCAATCAGTTATGCAGTATTAGTTTTATTCATTTTGGTAAGCATTGATATAAATGGTCATAAATATCATGACTATTTATACAAGATACTTGTATTCAAAAGATTACAAGTATCTTTTGAAAATAATGATTAAGCAGATATTAAACATACATCTCATTAAGCACACATTTCCTTTACTCTTTTTTTATTGGTCTGATGTAATATTCCAATTTTAAATGTCTTGTTTTCTTTTAATGTAAATCAAGTGGAAGAAACTCATAGCTAACAGAATTAAAAGCTTTCAAATATTCATCTGTGTTTAATTAATGTGCATAATGTGTTCCACTGAAATAAGTGGCCGTTTCAATGATATCCTAATGTGTTGAATGGGTCTGTAGATCTGTAAAATATGCAACGAGTTTTAAATGATCAACTGGAAAGTTTAAATTTATGGTGAAAAGCCCCAGCCAATGGAGCCAGTTTGTTTGAAAAGCAAAACAAAAAGACTATTTTGCTTTCAATGATTATTATAAAAGCAACACAAACCAAGTAGTTGAGAATGCGGGTAACCAATATGCGCTAATCAGTTCAGCTATCAGATCGCTGTAGCTGCTCTCTGGGTCCTGGATCTTCTCTGGCTTCTGGTTCGTCTCATTTCTGGTATTTGCTGTTTTTTTTTTTTTTCACACCTCTCTAGTTGCAAACACTTCCACACTTCAACTGGAACTTCTACCTCCATGTCTGTGCACACATCCAGGAACACGCAGACCTGCGTCAGGGATTAAGGCCTCCGTATGTTCTGATCTCTCTCAGCACCCTAATATTCATCCTCTTGAACATTTCCCCGCTTTTTATTGATATTAAAATTCAATCATGGTCAAAAAATTTAGGGTGTTTGGACAAGAAATTTACAACAACAAAAAAAAATCCAAAGTAATATCAAAGTGATTTCTACAGAATAATGACAATTAAATAAAAACACTGAACCTCCAAGAATAATTTTTATAAGCATTTTTATGTTGTATGTTGCCTAATTTGGCAGCTATGAATGATTTGTGTATTAGTGTGTGATATTTTAAGTCATTTTTGTCATAAAAAAACATTTTATGATTTTTTTTTTCCCATTATGACAAAAATAAAAGTGCACAAACTAGTTTTACAATTTAATCAAATCTTTAAATGAACATGTGACTCTGCAGGTTTGTTGCTGATCGAGCTCTGATGAAAGTTTTCATTTTACATTCAGCTTTGCAGTTGTCATCACCATCTCACTCCAGCCGGACGCTGCTGTTTCTTCTTCACTTTTCAACCATGTTGTCACTTTTTGCCTACGAGCGTTTGGTTTAAATTTGGTTGCCCGTCTCTGTGAGGCTCTGTGCAGCAGGCTGCAGCCTTCATGACATGTCTGTGTTTGCATGTGTTTGGCTGCATGGTCGCCCATCAAAACAAAGCAGCAGCCCATGCATGGCGGGATTCAGCCATTCCTGATGGGAGTTGACAGAGAGGCGGCTCTCTGAACAACACATCACTACTGTGCAGCAAATTAAAGAGCCCTGACCAGGTGAAACCATCAGACCCACCAAACTGAGAGCGTAAGCTGTACAGATATGCTGGAAAATGAATGAATTAAAAATAAATAATGAATAGGAAATCTTATTTTAAAAATAATACATTTGAGATTTGAGTGTAGGGTTGGAGATGTTTGTTTAGTTTTGTTGGAGATTTGTTTAGTTTTTCTGCTCACAGTTTAGCATGTTATGAAGTATTCCTTCGTTTCTTCATATTTTGTCTCTCTTTTGACTATTTTGACTCTTTAAAACATCCACAATTCTTTTGGAGGATGAAGACTGTTTTGTCAGCATAAGGCAAAGTTTGTAAAGTGTAGTCATAGAAGAACTTATACTCTAACCAGAACTTCATGTCTTATGTCATGTTTCAACGGTTTGGCAAGTATGGAAAATATAACTTAATACTTAAGAGTTAATAAATTAAAAAGTTAGTAAAAGAGATCAATGCAGAATGAAGGACTGGCGCTGTGACGTTTTTTGAGAAGTTCAATGTCACAGGACAGCTTCCTGCTTCCTGAACCAACAATGCATGTACTCACTCACACACACACACACACACACACACACACACACATCTCTTCCCCCTGTTGCCTGTCAAACACACCTGCAGACCTGCTGGTCGGGTCAAGTTTCAGTCATTCACGGTCGAGACGTTGAAGTTTGTTTAGGAAATGAGAGTAAATGCTAACCTGCGGCTCACCATTTATTGTGTTCGTCTTCAAACAGCGAGCCGGCCGCTCCTTCTTCAGGCCCAATTTTTGGTATTGTTGTGCTTTTAAAGGGCTTGTGTGTGTTTGCTCTGAGGGCATTATGAGGTGCTATGTTAGCGTAGCATCTCCAAACACACCTGTCTGTTTCTTCCAAAAGGCCTGCTGTTTGATCCTGTGCGATTAGCCCCCTGTAATGTGTTTACTGAGACATTAGCATTAACAGCAGTGACAATTGTGTTGTATTTCATTCAGTCAAGCTCTAATTGAAATTAAGAAAGAAAGGAGTGCCCAGTGTGCTAGCCTTTTGTGTCTGTCAGATAGCGAATGTAGGGAGAGACAGACAGAGGCAGCACAGAAAGTTTGCCATATTTTGATTTACCAGATATATTTAGAGTTGCAGTATGTAGCTTTTATAATATGCTTTTTTATTCTTTACATATTTTTACATATTTGTTAAAACTATTACTATGTCATGACAAAAATATAGTTTGAAAGATCGAGCTCCTCTACTTACCTGCTGTCATGTGCATGAATGCACAGCTCTGACAGAAACAGCCAACCAGAGACAGGAAGAGCCTGATGTGACGAATGCTAAGGCTAGTTAGCATAGTCACCAATGACGGTGGGTAAATGGTTTTCCTGGTGAACAACAGTAAGTTGTTTCTCTGCTATTAGCACATTCAGCAGTGAGTACATGAGGTTGATTTATCGACTGAAAGGAGTTGGAGGAACAAGATCTTTTCACAGATGATCTGTCTCATACTATAATGTCTCGGCATGGTAACAGTTTGCATGAATATGTAAAAACAACATAATTTGTAAAAGTTACATACCTTTAGCTGAAAGGTGTCAAACCAGTTGAGCATTAAGAGCCAAATTGAATTTATCATCACTGTGAAGAGCCGCACAACAATTTCAAGATTAGCTTTACACCACATTGTTTGCTGGAACTGTTATTTTTCTCAGTCCTTAAGGCTTTTAGTGAAACAGTGTTTCATTTTTACAATTGTCTTTAGGTTTGGTTTGTACTCTGATATAGATGCTTGAATCAACTCCTTCACATGTGTGTCAGTGAAAACGGGACAATAATTAGACTTAGCTTGATAAAGCATAGCAAAAATACATCAACAGACACACAGAAAACTTTTGCGCTCCGTCTGCCAAACCGGTGGATGTGGAGGTGTCTCACACAGAAGCATGTAGGACAATTTACTCCTGTGGCCCAAATTGTATTTGAGGTGGTGACCTCTAACATATTTTACACTGTACTTTAAACATTATTGTGGTGTAACACCCCAAGATAATCACTGGCCCCCATTTAGCTCTCTTTAAAAGCTCCCTGGATTCCTGCTCAACAGTCTTACTGAGAACTACTGCAGACTTGTACAGCTAGGTTAACAGAAGTTCACAACCTGCGCTTCACGTTTGCAGCTTTTGTCAGTGCTGCCTTCAAGGAGTGTGGGAAATTTCAGTATCAAATAGCCGCACAGGATCCGTCACAGAGCCACATGCCAGAGATTCGCCACCCCTGCTGTAGCTTTAAGAATTTTTCAAAAATTAAGCTCGTTGAAGCCCAACACAAATCACTTATCATTTTCTTTCAGACCTATTAGGCCAGACTAATACGTTTACACTTACAGCCCTAATAAACCAGATTTAAACTTAAGACACTCTCTCTTACCCAATATACCCCAACATAGCCTTCCTCTGATTATGTACATTCCTCTGTACATTGAATCATAAGATACTCACTGGCATGTACATACATCTGTTTTCCAAAGGTACAGAGACAGTTTCAAATTTCAGTAATCATTTATTTCAGATTTGAACGGTTGTATGGCCAAACCAACTTTAGTATCTATTCCCAAATATGTTTTAAGCACCAAGAACATCGAGACTCTGTAACATAACACCAAGAAGAAATTAACCAAGCCATGAAGAGCAACAGCTTGATATACAAAAGCAGGCTGCTGTGCAGACTAAAGCACTCCGAGCAAGAAAAAAGTTGATGCATGTTGTGTCCTGCTCTACCATTGCATTTGGATAAGCAAATCCTCCATTGGGATTTGGGTTTTCTGGTCTCCCCTGGAGATAAAGAACCTCATAAAGAACCATCATTCAGATTCTGCTGTAACTATTAGCACCAGAATTGTTCATAAGATAAAGAAGTCAATAAAACGCTAAAGTAATACAGTAGCACACTGCTCCATACATTTATAATACTTATTGTGTAGAACAGTTCTGATTTCACTCCGAGCCTAAGGCAGTCTTTTGACTTGCCTGTTTTTTTGGGGGAAAAAACTAAATTCAAATATCAAATTTTTCATAAATCCAAATCTAAGTTTCTGAATTATTGAAAAGGTTTCTACAGTGGACCCCAAAAATCTAAAAACCTTGGTCCGTGTTCGACTGAAGTGGTGTTTGAACGTACATGCAAGAGCACCAGCCACCCCAAAAGCAGGAAACGGGCCATAGTGTGGGGCATTCTGGGTAAATAAAACAAAAGCAATTGTGCAAGCCTAACTCTAGCGAGAGAATGGCTTGTGGTCTCTTACACAAAAGAGAAATCCAACAATTGCTCAAATCTGACACTACCTCCTTTTTGCGCTCATGTCTTCTTTGGAGGTTTTTGTGTCATTTCCTTCGGTAGTTCTTGGTGCAGCGCCACCCACAGGCAAACAGGTTTTTCAAAGGGTTTGGGCCATTTGATGCAGTGCAGTGTGAAAGCGAACTGCACCAGCTGAAAACATTGTAACAAATGTTGCAATTCTGGTTCCCAATCAAACCAAGTCTACTGGATTATCAGCTGTGTAAACCCATTCGCCATGCTTGTCTCTGACTCTCTGAAAGCCTCGACTTGTAAACGTACACTGGATAATGATCAGCCTCTCCCACAGAGTGTGTCATGGGGTCAGTGTGCAGGGTAGCAGCAGGTTGTGCTCATGATGCAAGACATGTTTGTGATGTGGAGGTTCTTTGGGGAGTCACGGTTCAGGTGAAGTCACCGTCAGGAAGCGGCCCATTGGTACCAGTTACCAAGGAACACAGCCCCTCCCCACTCCAACATCTTCACATGCACTACTTCACTTCCTCTGCAGGTCAGGGCCATGACAAAAACACCATTACAGACCACAGCAGGCATGTTGGTGTGACTGGAAGTGGATAAAGACACTGGAAGGCATTAGTTAAGTCACATTACTGTCATGCTTGTAATGTGTTCTCTTAAGCTGCAAAGGCATTATGTCAGGTGTCTCAACAGATACAAGAGTAAACCTTGGCAATACAGAAATTGGATAGAAATAACATGAAAACATGCACAACAGAAAGCTTGTAACAGTATTTCTACCCCTTAGACTTTCTCTCTCACATAATACAAACTTCAATGTTTTTTGTAGTTGGAGCAGCACAAAGGAGTAGATGATTATAAAGTGGAAGGAAAAGATAAATGATTTTGAACATATTGAATAGAAAACCGAGAAGTAAAAGATTTGCATTCAGCCTTCCTGAGTCAACAATTTGCAGAATCACATCTGAAGCAGCAAGCTTTTAGGGGAGGGTCTCTTAACAGTTTTCTATTTCTTTAATTTTGTCTACTCTCTCTTTTTTTCTTTTTTTTTTTGGAAAAAAAAAAATAGCTCAGGCTCAGTCAAACTGGATTCAGACCGTCTCTGATCATCATTTTCAAGTCTTCATAATTGCATTTTACCCTGGACTTTAACTGGACCATTCTGTAAACATAACTTCATGAAAATAACCTTTTGTACAGAGTTGTCACCCTGCTGGAAGGTGAACCCTGACCTCAGTCAGGGTGAACCCTGACTGAGGTCAGGGTTCACCCTGACTGAGGGTGAACCCTAACAGTCCCTAAAAAGTCCCTTACAGGACTTTTAAAAGTCCCTAACAGGATTTTATCCAAGAAAGTAAACCCAGGTCATGATGCTGCCACCACTATGTTTCACTGTGGAGAGATGCTGACGTATTGTTTTTGTCTTTGGGAAATTTGACCCACTTGGCTTCAGAGGACCGGAAATTGTCCTTCCTCGAGCTTTGAGAAGACCTTAAATTGAAGGACTGAGTGTTTTCTTGGGAAGGAAAAACTTTTAGTTTACATTCCATCCTCTTGGTCCAGACATGTGGAGGAAGCAGGAACACAAATAATATAAAGATAAATAGATGTGAAAATGTTCTCTGTTTTTCAGTTGAATAGAACAGAATATCTATTGCATCGGAGATGAGAGGATCAAAGGTTTTTAAAATGATCTTCAGGAGTATGAATACTTGTCCTTCAGACAAAATACTGAAATCCAAGTGTATTACTAATGCAGATTTTGCTCCATGTTTCCGCATGATTTCATCACATAAAACTGTCGTAGAAGCATTTCATTACTTTGCTGCCTTTTGCTGTTAAATCACTGCTGGTAAAGAGAAGAAGGGATTCAATTAAGTGGGATTTATAGCCTGGGAAGATGCGCTGCTCTCTGTAATCCTCATCGTTGAAGCCAAAATATATATCTGAGCTGAGCAGAGAGGGAGTTAAGGAGAAGAGCGATATTCACCAATTGCACTCAAAAACTAAAAAGGGAGGACAAGAAGGCTTAGAAGGAAATGAATTCTTTATTATGTTTAATCTTCATGGGGGTCAAACGACGTGAGATGAGTGGCAGCAATAAAAGAAGGTTTGCTTACTGAGAGGACTTTAATAAATATAAGCTTCATTTACATTTATACAAACAAACTGAAGGACTGGTCACTTTCCTGTGACCTTTTAAGAAATTCTTTAATGTTTGGCTAATTTTTTACTCATTTTCTGTCTTTTAACTGACACTGACCAGCCAGCCAGTACCACACTACTGACCAGTAGTGTGGTACTGGCTTAAGAGTGAGTGAAGTAGTTAAAAAAACTGTCAGACATAAAAATAATATTCATAAAAGACTGACAATTTCTCAAAGAATTTTCAGTAATAGAAACATTTGTCAAAGACATTCATCATTGGTTGATCAGGTCAGGTTTACTGCAAATGAAACGTATGGGTGTGACAGGTTGATGAAAGCAAAGTCTGTCAATATAAATTTTACTGTTGGTTTTTTGATAAGCTGCTGTTATGTGCAAAGACATGACTAGTTCATCCCTTGAGGTTAGAATTGTTTCGCTCCTCTGAAAATGGCCACACATGTGACTGAAAAATAGTGAGAAAGAAGTCAAAGTCCAAAAAAACAAACAAACAAATAAATAAATAAAATAAAATAATAATAATAAAAAAAAAAACCTGAGAAAAACGTTCAGAAGAAAATCTGGTTGAATTAATGTGGTTTAGAAGGTTTTCTTCTGCTCACTCTGAGCTTGAGATTT
>NW_006800194.1:621926-630548 GCF_000485575.1 Poecilia formosa | reverse complement strand
AGTAAGTAATCATCTTAAACTTCTAATTGAACAAAACTGGAAGTGCTTTTATTTTAATATTTTCAAAATGGCTTGGTGATACATTGTCAGATTTATTTTGTTGTGAAATTATCAAAAGTAATTTAATACATCACAGAGTTGAAGAGACATCCAGATAATCATAAACAATGCAGCTACAGCAAACATACATAGATTATTATGAGTCGTTGTGATCCAATAATTCATCTATTTCACTGGATAATAATCAAGTTCATCCTTTCAACACAACATGCAGCTGCAGCTGCAGCATCTCTCTGACTCACTGGCTTCACTACATTAGATATAAACTGTTACCAAAACTCAAGTGTCCAACCACGTGTACAAGTCAAGTCTAGAATCTTTTAGGATACAAATCAAAGTCGAGTCTGAAGTCTTTTATTTTTGCAGCATAAGTGACTTCTGTTGGAAAACTTATGAAAGTGAGTGAAGATTGGTAGATTGGAGACAAAATATGAAGAAACGAAGGAATACTTCATAATATGCTAAACTGTGAGCAGAAAAACTAAACAAATCTCCAACAAAAGCTCTACAACCCTACACTCAGATCTCAAATGTATTATTTTTAAAATAAGATTTCCGATTCATTATTTATTTTTAATTCATTCATTTTCCAGCATATCTGTACAGCTTAAGCTCTCAGTTTGGTGGGTCTGATGGTTTCACCTGGCCAGGGCTCTTTAATTTGCTCTACAGTAGTGGTGTGTTGTTCAGAGAGCTGCCTCTCTGTCAACTCCCATCAGGAATGGCTGGATCCCGCCATGCATGGGCTGCTGCTCTGTTTTGATGGGCGACCATGCAGCCAAACACATGCAAACACAGACATGTCATGAAGGCTGCAGCCTGCTGCACAGAGCCTCAGAGAGACGGGCAACCAAATTTAAACCAAACGCTCGTAGGCAAAAAGTGACAACGTGGTTGAAAAGTGAAGAAGAAACAGTAGCGTCCGGCTGGAGTGAGATGGTGTTTGTATGATCCATCTGAACAGGACCAGCAAAAAACATGCAAAATCACATTTGTTATTTCAAACGTTTGATTAAAATTTTAAACAAAAGGGGTAAATTGGGCTGATTACATAAAACAGATGTAGTTCAGAATAATAATTTATACAACACAAAGAAACTCCACAGAAAGAAAATGACTCAGGCTGAATAATATGACTAAGGGTTTGTGCTGCTGTTTGTCTGCGATAGACCGGCGACCTGTTCATGCTGCACCGTCTCTTGCCTGTTGATCAGTGAAGCAACCCTGGTGACCCTACCAGGGATAAACGTATATGAGAATGGATGGATGGATGAACCGCTACTGTTTGTAGTTGAATTTGTTTAATTTGTGAAAATCAGATAAATTTTCACAGAAAAACTTTATGTCCGGACTTGTGTGTTTTTGCTGTTTTGTAAGAAAATATGAAGGTATGTAAGACTTCTGCATTGTCAATGATACATTTCTTTCATGAATTTAACTTTCACAGTTGTTAGTCCAGTTTTACTCTGTTCATTTCAAATAACTTTATTTATATGGCACCGATTCACAACACACATCATCTCAAGGCACTTTACAAATAAGTCACTTCAAGTGAATCACACTTACATTCCAACAGGTCCTAATTATCAAACAGTGATGCGTTGGAGTGTACATCTTATAGATCATTTACTGTATGTACGCATCTTCAAAGATGTGAGTGAGCAGAGCAGAGTTCACACCTGACCCGACCAGGAGTCGCCCAGAGTTCCAGGTAACCGGTACAAGAAGCTTTCTGTAAAAATACCAAGAATATTTGATCCAAATCAAAATTCTACCAAATATTATGAAGGTTTATGCAAACCTTTTAAATCCAAAGTAAAAAAAACAAAAACAAATCTTTAACATGTTATCTCTCCTATTGTTCTGTCATTTAATAAATTATTTTGGCAAACCAAGCTAACCTGAGTGGTTAAAGTTTAGAGACCTACATTTACTTCTACTGTTGTCATTGCACAAAGACGCAGCAGGGAATTTGGCAACGAAATATGTTGTTGCTCAGCTACCAGAGTGCAGAAAAAATACAGAAAAACAATAAGTTTACACATTTATTCATGTACATATATGCAAGTGCTGCTGGTGAAGGTAAAAAAACAAAAAAACAAAAATTAAATGTTATACAAATAATAATGAATCAGGTTAACCTAACCCGATTTATGACAGACAGTAAGAACAACAAGCTGTGACTTTTTACACGCATGCTTCGATACTGAAAATGCTTAAAGAATAAATTGTAAACCTACATAAAAATGGATTCTCTAGAAGAGGGCTGCTCATTCGGGTTTTGGTCATGACTCTCAGTTTGAGCAGCAGACAAGGCAAACAGGTGTGTTGTGGAAGAAGACGTTGGTAATAATTGGTGTGCCTCCCTCCATTTCCCTATAGCAACATGCCCTCCTCGGAGATTATGGGATACGACTCTTCCATCTGCACGCACCATCCCACCCTGAATCCTGCGGGGCCAATTACCCACTGGTGGTGGCAGTCTGCAAGTCGGAGCATGGCTGTGGCTGCTAGACCGCTGGCGTGCGCGCCGCTCCCTCGGTAGTTCTCTGGCTTTGTCAAAAATATATTCAGCTCTCTTCTCTTGTACACAAGAGGAGTCTACACGGATTCAGACAAACAAATGTTGCAGTAAAAACCCGAAGACATAAAGAGAAATGAATATCCGGCTACTGTTTTTCTGACTTTGAGGCGGTGGAGGATGTCTGCCGCTGCAGAAGACAGACCACTAATTGGCTGGAGACTTGTCAAAAAATCAGCAGTTGAGTGCTGATCGGCGTAATGAGGGGGCCTATAAACATCACACCTGGGCTAACTCCTCCAATTTCCTTGAAGACAATGTAAATCTCTGTAATTATCCTGTAGTCACCTGAGCAGAAGGGCAGGGCCGGAGACAGGTGGATAAAACAACATGAAAGCGCGAACGTACATGCTGCACATTGACTGATAAGGACCCTAATTTAAAAGAAAAAAAAATGAAATAATGGCGAAAACAGCAGCTATGATCTGCTGCTTTTATGATTGCATACTTTTTTTTTTTTAGACATTGTTGGAAAGATTGTTTTTTTATTATTCATCTCAAATGAATGTGTTAGTACATAGTACATGTTGAAGATCAGTGTGAGCTGCCCACTCCCTGAGCGAAGCATCAGATGAATCATTTTATTAATAAGGCGTCAGCTGCAAAGACTTGGACTTTGCTATGACTTACAGTTCTTAACCTAAAAGCGCTGAATATGTAATGACATGTTCCACCGCCGCCTGTATCTATTTAATGAAACAGGGTTTACAGATATGTTCCAGTTTTCAACGTAGTTCAGAGTAAAGTAACAACTCAAGCTGTATTAGAACAGGCATTTTCTGACTCTTAGCTCTTCTGCTAAACATTTTTCTAGTCTGCAGTTCTTTAAATATTTAACTACATTTCCTTTTTTGCACCTGGACCCAGCTGATTTCCATGGAAATCGTCCTGCAATGCAGGACAGATGCTGTTATTGGATGCTTTCATAAGATTGTTTCATTAACTTGAGAGAGAAGAATGCAGCATTATGTTCATTGCATCCTGTCACTGTAAAGAATAAATGTATAAAATAATTTAGCTTCCCT
Source organism: Poecilia formosa (assembly GCF_000485575.1). Classification (NCBI taxonomy): domain Eukaryota; kingdom Metazoa; phylum Chordata; class Actinopteri; order Cyprinodontiformes; family Poeciliidae; genus Poecilia; species Poecilia formosa. The sequence continues at coordinate 626,882 of NW_006800194.1, read as the reverse complement.
GAGCTTTATTTTTTTGTGATTATGGTCTGATTCATTTCAAGCCCACATCTCTGTAACACTTCACTTAATCCTTTAAACTGAAGCTGCAATTACAATACGCAACAGGAATTAGTCATGCTGTGTTTCCTTGTGCAACGTCCCTTGTTCGAATTGAGATGTGTTCAGATTACATCATCTGAATGTGTTGTTTATATGGGCACAAAAGGAAGTCAGTCCTTCTAATCCTAATAGAAGCACCGACATGTGCAGTTTCCTTAAAAAAATCTCTTAAAATAACAGAAAAGGTTGTGCTTTTCTCTGTGCTGAACATAAAAACCAACAATCGCAGTAGTGTGTTCGCTCTGCGTCCTCTGAGTGCCCAGAATGGACCCACACCGCGTCCTAATACAAGCTGAGACTTTCTCCACTCCCTAGTTAAGCTGCGGGTTAAGCAACACACGCTGTTGGTCTTCCTGCATTGCAGGACGAGAGAGCGGGAGGAGAAAAACAGCCTTCAAAGTTTCGATAAAACGTTTTGGTTCTAGGATGAAGTGGTTTCTCAGCCGTATCAAAATAGATGTATTTCGCAAAACTGCAATGGAAATTTTCGCATCAGGCAAATCACATGATCAATGTCTCGATGTTACTACTGCTGAAAACACTGAAGAAGACAAAAGGAAGCAGTAGAAGAATAATGGTGTGTTTTGTTCTTTTTTTGTACAATGTGCAGCTGGTTCCACCAGAGTTCTCACAATGTCACACAGTTCATAAAAAGTTGTCATTTGAACATATTGAGCCTGTAACTCTTCTGTAAAATTGCTTACTGCAAATTTTCCCACAATACTGCTCTGAAGTATAAAGGGTTTGTTGCCCCTAAGCCCTTGAATAAGATAAAGTCAGAGGTGGCTAATTGATGGAGAGCGCTAGCGCAGAGACTGAGATATGTATATAATCTCATGTAACTGTTTACATCCTTCGCTACCATGAAATTTCAAATAACTTATCGCATGTACAAGCTTATTCATGGTCATTTTTATTTTATTTCTTATTTAATGGAAACATAGCAATTGAAAAATTGTGTTTTTTTGACATTAGCAGAAAATGGACAAAGATGTTCACACATTTGCCATAGAAACGCAGCAACACACAGGTCCATGTAAAAGTACCTTCATATTCTGGTTTACAGGCCCTTGCGATGCTTGTCATACTTTTTCACATTTTGCCTCATTAGAAGCTGAAACAATGTGTAAAATTCATTGGGAATTTGTGCTATAGTTCAGCAGAAAATAGGAAGTGGAAGGAAAAGGTTAAATGAGAAAGTTAAATCGGAGAAATGAATAAATTTGAAATGTAAGTCCGTTCTTCGCAAAAAAAATGTTTAATCTTTGTCAGATTTTTATGAAAATCGTCTCTGAACACTCATCACTGTCTTTGTCTAATCCCCATTACATGCTGCAGCCACCACCGTGGTTCAGAGTTAATGTAAAGCTTTGCGTTTAGGCCAATAATGTCCATTTAAATATTGGAGCATACATAATTTTCTTTCGGTCTTTCTGGTTGCAAATTGCTTGTTGTGTTGTTAGAAGTCACTGCTTTGAATCTGTTACCACATTCAGGTGACTGAGCACAATAATAGCAGCTCCACAAAGCGCTCAGGCGGGACACATGATGAGTTTTAAAAGAAACAGTGGATTCTGATTGGTCAAGTGACTTGAAGATGTCCTCAGAATAATTTACAATACATATAGTACATATTCCTATCTATTAGTCTTTACTTTGCGGAACTCAGATTTCTGTGACTGTTCGTTGAGTACACAAACCAATTCAGGGATCAATAAGGAAAACGTTTTAGGTTTAAAACACAAATTACAGTTGGTAATTGTAAGATGACACAAGCAAGAATGTGAAATAGTTATTAAAAATGTCTGCATTTTACAAGTATGTGATCAGACTTCAACCTAATCTAAAACTGAGACCTTTCCTGACTTTTGAGCTTGCAACACCTGTTCTATTATGCATCATTATGCATTGTGTGCTGAAGATGGGAGGTAATGCTGGGTCAGAACACTTTACTAGCACCTGTTTGATATTCACATGAAAAAGAGCCCTTTGTACACTCTCCCAGCTTTAGAGAGGGCTTTCTTTTGTGTTGGTAAAGAAAGCCCAGTTTTCAAACATTAAATATTATTTCAGTGGTTAGTCACAAACGTTTAGTTAAATGCTTTAACACGCAAAGTATTTACAGAAAATTATTTAGAAAACTGGAGTATTACATTTTGGAGTTCAACATGGCGAGTTCAGGCTAGTAAACGAAAGACTGCATCCATATGGAGCAAGACGCTGTAATAAAATTGAGCCAAAACCGCTTTTCTCATGATTTTCTCTTAATGCACCATTATCTCATGATCCAAGCACAAACTGTTTTAGATGTGAGAAATAACCAGAAATTAGAAACCTGAACTTATACAGTATCCTTTTTTTTCCTCAATAAGAAAATGACTTCTACTAAACACATTTTACATTTTTTTTAAATTCCAGGCAAGTTCTTGAGAGGCCTTGTGATGGACTGGCAATCTCTCAAGGGTGTTGTAACTCTGCCTCATGCCCAATGACCACTGGAGATCGGCATCAGTCCCCCCCAGGACCCTGCATGGATCAGCGAGTGTAGACAATGGATGAATGGAAGTTCATCAGCGGCTGTCTGTAAAAGTCAAAATGTTAGGAGGGTGTGTCTTTGCATTTTTTTTTATCATGACTAGCTAGTTTCAATAAAACATCTTGTAGAAGACATTCGGAACAGAACGATGATCACACTGGATGGACACCACAACTTATTTAAGACACAAAATTGAGTTTCAGCCAGTGTAGACTATGGCAATCAGAAAAGGAGAAGAGACAGAACATTTTATTTAAGTATCTGGAGTAATTTCTACGGCAATCTCACCTGTCGAATGTTATTTTGAGAGTAGTTTTTTTTTTTATTTTTTTTTTTTACTTTGTTCATTGGAAGACATGAGACATAAATGTTTGGCCTTTTTAATCTTCCTTAACACTGGTTGATACAGGAAGTTACATAAGTAACAATGTAAAGCTGCAGCAAGCAATTGCCTCGTTATTGTGTTTGTTTTTTTTGTGTATTTTATGCTACTAGTTATTATGAAGAACAAATTTATCATCAGCAGTCGTCTTCAGTCGTCATGCTTCATTGTGTTTAATGACATGTCTTACAACAGACATTAAGATTTGTATGATGCTTATTAGTTGAGTATCTCATCGACTCCCTTCCAATCTCTTTTGTATCTTGTTCTTTGAAAACTGTTCGAAGCCCAAAACAGTATTTGTTTTTGCATCAAAGCAGCTGCAGAGAAACTGGAACGCGGATACGTAGATGTTACCCACAGAAAAAGACACTTTTTCTTCAGCCTGTGTTTCTGAATCTCCTTGTTCATTTCTGGTATGTAACTAAGATCATGTACGGTGCTACCAGTGCCATTTAGTCCGCTTTAACCCAACATAGTTCGTTTGCCAGGTTGTCACTTCAGGTCAGGCCTCTTTTCTAAAAAGTCTGATTCATTTGGGGAGGTGTGAATGTGTAATCGAACTCTGATATGGACCAAAAAAGCAAACTCTGGTTTGCCTAAAAACCTAGGTCTCTGTTGTGGTTTGAATGCTGATGTGGATGCAAGTGGACCGGAGACCACTCCAAAAGAACAAAACGGACTATAGAAAAGGGCATTCTGGGTAAATACAACCAAAACATTTTGCAATTATATTGCTAGCGGAAGAAATGTCTTGTGGTCTTTTACCAAAGACAAAAGAGAAATCCTACAATCGCTAAAATCTGATGCTATTCCATTTTTATGTTCATTATGTAAATGAGTAAGTTGCACTCTTGTCTTCTTTAGATGCTTTTGTGCTGTTTCCTTCAGTGGTTCTTGGTGCAGCGCCACCACAGGCGAGGGGAGGAACAAGCATTTCAAAGGTTTGGTTCGTTTGACGCAGGGCAGCTGAAAATGTGACAAATGTTGTAATTTTAACATCGCAACATTGGTACAACTGGTGTCAAAACACCAACTGAACCAGGTGTTAAAACATCCATAGTTTAGAGCCATAAATAAGCTTCAAAAAGAGGCTAAGTCGTTTTAGTGGGAACTGTTCTGTGATCAACAGGATGCTGGTTACAGTTCACTTCCCAGCTTGCATCATTAGAAAAATTAAAAAGGAAGCAATTAAAGTTCACAATTATTATTATGAATATTTTATAGAAGGAAATATACATGCACAACATGAAGGGAATTTGATTTAAATATTGAATTAAGGAGGCAAAAATGGTTCAGTTTTGATCTCCTAAGATCACCTACAGCCAAAGAAAGCAGAACAGCACACTGAATGTGCAAGAAAAAAAAAAAGACCTCAGATCCGGATGTATATTTGCACTTTACCGTGAGAGGATGTGTACGCAGGCAAACATATGTGTCTCTCTGTGTGTCTTTGTTTGGTTGTGGATCCTGAAGCTGCTGCTCAGCCTCACTGATGGATGTCCTTACGTCCTGTCTTGCGTGACTAGCTGCCCAGATACCCATCGGTAGCCAAATGAGTTCAGGTCAGGCCTCTGTGCTTCACTCCAAAACTCATTTGGTATGCAAATTCAACGTTCAAACAAAGCCGACCTTTCAGGGCAGAGAAACTCACTACCTGTTCCCTCTGAAAGTGGCAGAAAAAGAGCTAGTAGTTTGTTATAAATGACTAAGCTTAAACCTTATTGCAATCAACACGGAGGTTCCTGTTCATGCTAAGACTTTAGCATGTCCTGATTCTAATTATTTGCATTTTTTTCCTCAAACATTTTTTTCCTCAAACATCATTAGGAATCCTGTGGTTTTACTCTATCTATCTATCTATCTATCTATCTATCTATCTATCTATCTATCTATCTATCTATCTATCTATCTATCTATCTATCTATCTATCTATCTA
>NW_006800194.1:606790-621806 GCF_000485575.1 Poecilia formosa | reverse complement strand
AGAATAATCAGCCAACTGACAGGAAGTGAGTATCAGCAGGTGGGGGAGGGGATGGTGCTGAATCAAACAAGTGCATCACTGTGGTGCATTGACTGGCATCTCATTAAAATAACTGTAGATGATGATGATGATGATGTAAACTTTTAGCTTTTTTTTTAACTGATGTACTTATCTTGATATCACTCAACAACCCATTTCTAGTTAGGATAAGTTTGAGTGAAGGATTTCAGACAAAACTATCAATCATAGTAAAGAACTAAGGTATAACTATGTGAAAAAAGTCATTAATAGATCAGTTTTTCTTTAGAAAACCATCAAACAAAATGAAGTCCACTTCTTTTATGTCTTTCAAACTGAAAAGAAGCCCTCTACTTCCATCTTTACCAGTGCGGTTCAGCAGCAACCTGTGCCACGCCCCACCAGAAACGAGATACGATTCTGGCATTGTTCTCATTGTTGAGGGTCTAATCCCAATAATTAAACCTCAGGACCGAAAGTTAACGCCTTGTCCAGCCAGCATCCAGTAAAACTCGAGGCAGGCTGCGGCGTAAGCCCCCTGTTGGGCCCTCATGGGTCGAAACCCCAGCAGGCTCTTTATCTCTGCCTCCCACCTACTCAGCTTCTGACTCCCCAAACTGACCTAAAGTTGCTGGTGTGTCTTTCTCAGGTTTTACTCACCTGCACTTTGTTCGTGCTTGCTGTAACCCATCCGGGTTATTGTTCCAGGACAAAACGAAGGGGTATGTACTCAAGAAGAGGGAGAGGGAAGCCATGAGAGCAAAGGGCAGGTATTTGAGGCAGTGGGCTCATGCAGGTGAAAAGTAAGCTAAAGGGTTGATGCTTGACCCTTGTATCGTGTCGGGCCTCTCAATATATTTTCTTTGCTTAGACTTCATGGGTGTGTTCAGCAGTTCGTGTTGATGGAGGCGCAGTTGTTGTCTGAGTTGTAATGTGAACAGAGGAGGTCGTTCCCACAGAAGCTTGAGCTGACATCATAAAAAACACACAACAAGGTACCTAGGGGCTTATGAGGAGGGTGGAGGTGAGGCAACCAGAGAGGTGGGAGTCTGAGGGCAGGAGGGGTTTGGTGTTGGTGGTGTTGGGGGGGGGTTAGTCTCTACCATTGGCTGAAGACCTATGGAGGACGCACCTGTGAGCGCCAGAGGCTAAGGAGATTGGCTGTGACCTGAAAATTACACCTGTGGGGAAAAGAGGGTGGAGGGGTGGGTCAGTCTACATGTAAACCAAGCCCTTTACAAATTCAGCCTCTGTCTTCTTGAGGAGCTTAACCGCTTCGCACCGCCAAGGAGAGCTCATGGAAAAAAACAAGCCTCGCTTCGGCGACAGGAAGATAAGTGACGCGCTTCAAACTGGTTGGGTTTGTTCCGGGGCTTGGCTCATCCTCCGTCTCTACGGCTGCAACCTACCTGAGAGGGACAGCTTTTTTTCTTTCCGCCCAGATCGCCGCCCGAGAGGTCGATCGTCCTTCAGCGGGAGCAGGAAAGAGGAAGACGAGCCAATGGGGGCAGCAAGAGCCCTTGTACAATGATGCCTCTTGTCTTGGGTTTCTGGCTCGGTGACCGCACCTGGGAAAGATAGGGTAAAAAAAAGAAAAAAATCCCTTCTGTGTCTTCTTTCTCTGTCTTGAAGTTAGCAGTCGTCATGAGTTGTTGCTCGGCGACGCGGCAGTTTAAAACTTTTAAGAGTAGTGCTAAAACTGCAAAATGTGTGGCAAACAAATGAGATTGTTGTTCTTGGGTGGGATAGCAGGGTTTAGGGAGTTTCGATGAGAAGCGAAAATAATAATGTATCAAATTCCAACTCCATTTAAGCAGAGAGAAAGAAGGGGAAACAATAGGGGCTAACGCTCATTCCTAAACTGGATAGACCAGTTGGGGCAGGTAAAGGCAAACTGCCAGACTTGTCAAAGGATATGAAGACAGACGCTGACTCCTTCTTCTAAAGAGCTAAAATTCTGCTTACGACGAGACATCCGCAGCATCCCGGTAAGAATCTGCTTTACAAACTAATTATCTGGAAGCGGTAGTCAGTTACTTTAACAAACATCGTCAGGGGAACTCACTTATGAGCATTTTTCCATGACCCATTAAACTTTAAAACCTTGTAATTTAGTTTTATATCCTTATCCTTATCTAACAAGTCGCTGCTTGCTTTTTTTGGCTTTTCAAGATGGAGCTTACAAGCTTCATTCACTTTCTGCTGGGAAGTGGATGCGAGCCGGATGTAAAATGTCTGCTCATCCACTTTTCCTGCCTCTGAGGTACTGCGGCAAGTTCAGGCAGGGCAGAGGCTAAACACAGCAGAGAGTTTCCACAGTTTGGAAGGTGCATATTATCTTGCTGTCTGGGCTGCTGTCGAAGGCGCTACGAGGCGGACCAGCCACGGGATGTCTAGGGGAAGAGAAGCGGGCAAAATGGAGGGAAAATGTCGACCGAGTACTGTACGGAGAAGACTACGGAGCAAGGTGGAGGGTTGTGATTGGCTGAGGAGGAAACATTTGTTCATTTCTCTTTGTACACCCAAATAGCTGCTGGTCACATGAGTGCCGCCAACTCTGCTGGTGTACGGCGGCAGAGCAGGAAGTGTAGGGCAGAATTTCGACTCATTGTTATTTAAGCTTCGGGAGAGGCGGCCTTAAGTTGAAAGTGTTTGTCAGAGCTTGAGCCACAGTTTGAATTCAAGTGAAAGTTTATCTCTTATCACCTGAGGAGGAGAATTTAAAGCAGCAGTAACGCTGACACAGAGCTGTATGACATAGCATTATGTGCCAGGGGCCATTTTTAAAACACTAACGCAACACCATGAAATCAGGTTTACCTTCTTTATTAGGGAAAAATAGTGATTAGGCATTATTATTCAGATTACTAAATACATTTTAGCGCTTAATAAAATTCAATTTAATTAAAAAAAAAACCTTTATCCTCTGAGTGGCAATTAAAGTTGGCATGTAGAGCCTATATAAAAATAAGATAAAATAAGATTTTTTAAAAAAGGGATTTTTTTCAGTCAACAGGCTATATTGTGATGTTCACAGCAGATTGAATTGCCTGAGCCTTAAATATTTAACTTTTCACAGCTTTTATTCAAAGTTATAAAATTTTCCCTAATAGTAGGAACAATAAGTTTAGTAGTAAAATAGAAAACATTTAAAAAGTGAAACTTTACAGAGTAAAAACAGAGAAAACGTTCAAAAAGTCAAATCAGCTGAACATTTTTGTCTTTCATTTGAAATATTCAAATCAGTTAAAATACAGAGGCAGCAAAGGCGGTAGGTTTACGAGAGGGAATGGGGGTGGAGCAACCAAATAATATGTAAAACCAACTCCATCAGTGAACATATATGTAGAAACCAGCACAATAAGTGGCGCCTGTATGATAACTAGTTCTCTAGCCTAAATATCACAGTAGCTGTGTTGGCCCTGCTCTGAAGGGCCAATTAGCTTGCGATGAGATAAGGCCGGGAGTTAAATAAGGTTTTGGGTTTCTCTCCGCCATTGTTTTCTCACAAAGACAGCAACTATTGATTAAGGGCCAGGCCGGTTTACCTATCGGGTTGTTCACTTCGCAGCAGAGTCACATTCCAGCAGAGAGGGCAGAGTTACCTGATCACGCCTCACTACCAACAGGCAAAGGAGCGTGGGTAGCTGTTGAGACTCCCACTGCTAGGAGCGCCGTGACCAACAATTGGGAAAAAAAAAGAAAAAAAAAACTCAACTCTGTAGAACATAGCCACAAGCGGGAGAGGAAGTATCTGGACAAATGGAGGATAAACTGATAGGACGTTTGAGTCGGTTAGGTGCAAAACAAGCTTCTGCCCTGTTCAGGTACAGATCAGTTCCACTGCTTTGTTTCTACCTGCTTGAAATTTTCTGGGCTCACCCTCTTCTTCACATCTCTTCCTCTTTTCTTCCTCAGAGCGGCCTGCAGCGCTGGTTTATAATGCTGATGATTAACTAACTAAGAGTCGGGGAGAGCAGGTCTGCTTGACTTTCTCATTTCATGGGGCCTGCCTGGCTGGAGGGAAGACGGAGCGCTCTCAAGCAGCCGGCTGGAAATTCAAGATCTCTTTTTCCCTTCTCTTTCTTTCCCAGCTCCCTCCCTCTAAACATGTTTTCTTTACTTTGGTTTTGTTGCCTTCTTTCCGTGGGGTACCTTTCACGACGGTAAGGTTACAGGTGCATTCTATGTTTTCCTTCTCCACCTTCTTTTTTCCTGAAATTTTCCCCTCCCTTAAACCTTTTTTCTGCCTCCTTCATCCTGTCTTTCTGAGAAACGTTTGCATTGGATTACAGGATGATTGAAAACCTTTTTTTTTTTTTCTGACTGAAAACTGTAATTATTTGACAACTTGAACAAGGAAGTAGGGATACGTCTATTTGCATGTTTGCCATAGGAAAAAAAAGGGAACTTGAGGCTAAAATGCAAAAAAATTTTTTTTTAACAAATTCTAAAAATGCCAGGACAGGGTGTGAGGACTTCACGCGTCGTACCTGTGAAAGATCCGTGTTATTCAGTAAACGAGGGCTGTTTTCTGTGACCTTCTGCGTTCGCGCCGTTAGCTCAGGTCGAGCCAGACAGCATTCCATCGGCCTTTCATCACACGGCAAACACAAAGACAACGGACCGGGGAGAACTCAACGGAAAAAACAGGGTGGAATAAAGAGAGAGACAAAAAAAGACAGTTATCCTTCTCTTTCAGCATATGTCAAGACAGACGTGACAAAATCACCAATGCGAAACGCAAAACTTAAACTCAAAGAGCTTGGGATACAGTAAGATATGTAACCCAACCGGCTTCCAAGCGGGCGGGGAGATAAGGGGGGGGCGTCTTAAACTTGGTGGCACTTTATAAATGACTTACAGCCATGCTTTGTGTGAGAAGAAGCCCTCCCAAACTTTGTCGTGCCATAGGTGTAGACTAGTCAGAACAGGTTTTGGCAATCATTAACAGCCTCTGTGGCCCAGTCGTCTGTGACAGCAGGTTTAAGCGGTAAACCCCCGCCACATCACAGCTCTGCCACTTACTCAACGGCGAGGTGTTCCCCGCACACATGCGTCTCCTTTTCCACACGCAGTCCTGCTTCTGGCTCACTTTGAGCATTACCTTCACAACCGCAAATATAAAACTAATAGTTTGCCTTGACTGCGCAACTCTTTGCCGCCACCATTGCTGATAGAGTTTTCCCTCCTTTTTTTTTTTTTTTTCGTGACGTAGTCTTCTTTCTTTAAACACCGGACATCTATGGACATCCTTTTGTTTGGCTAAATGGCCAGACTTTGTCTTTATGGAGACCAGATATGTAAGATGAAGATTTTTCCTGTTTCAAATTATAGTTGGATAAATTAGTCCGTTCAGTTAACTTACTTTTCACCCAAACTGTTACAGCTCAGATGGGAGAGAACGCCATTCATTATTTTGTTTTCCAAAATAAACAAAATAGCAAACATGATTATTGTAAAGCATGTTGATGCCTTAAATATGAACGTAGAACCATTGACAAGAACATGACGTTAATTTATCAGCTATCGGTGTTGTTGGGGCGATGATGGTTTTCCACTGTTATTTTGTGAGTTGGAGCTTAAAATTTTGGGGGATCTAGTTAGATTTTATTAACCATTAAAACACTGAAATAAACATTAATTAATATTCTCCAATCAAGTACTGATGATTCTGTTATAAGTTTAGATAGTGGACATTTTTGGGTGACTATCTCCATCTTACGAGGCAGCATTGGATATCACTCCTTTCTCTAATACTGCCTGGTAATGATGATGATACTCATCTGCTGACTGCGACCAGAAAAACTGCTTTCCGCAGGAGCTTACTCCCGCTGAACCTCCGGGATCAGACCTGATGCTTGCGCAGTGACAGAAGTGCTTCCCAGGATCCATCTTACCTGACAGTGCTGGATTGTACAACTGTTGCTCTAACACTGTCTGGTAACGATGTTTCCTGGGCGGCTGAGTTCCTTCAACTTGACCGTGGGACGGTTGCCGACATGCGGTCGTCATTAGAGGCCAACGCGGAAGGGTAAAGTTGGTTGTTTTGAATTTTAGGGTAATTCCAAGAGAAGTGTACTTTATGTTTTTGGATTTGTGTTTACATTAAACTAGCACCATGGATATCCCCCCCGCACCCTTATTAGGCTGCTCTGTCCTGTTGATTGTTCAAACTGAAAAGAAAGGCGCTGACAGACGTTAATACATAAACATTAGCATGTAGACGTTTCCCTTGAGTAAAAATTTCAACCAAAAAGAGACTTCTGTGAAAAAGAATAGATTTCTTATGTGGTTTTTTCCTCTTGTCTCACTGCCTTTGGAAAGAAAAAAGAAAAAAAAGCCTATATAGCAATCTCAACCCCACCCAAGTTAAAGAATAGCAGTCGGTTGACGGTTCCACCGGTCCTGCAGGGCCTTGTTTCCTTGTTCCCTCCCCTGAACAGCGTTGGTCTTTGTGCTGTTTAGCAGTGATTGGTCGGCAGCGCTTTACCTGCGTGGCACATCCTGAAACGGACACATGAGCTCACCTGATGGTGGTTAAAGAGAAAGAAAGGAAGAAAAAAAAACAGCTCTGGCTTTCTCCCAGTTTCTTCCAAGCCTTTTCTACATAAAGAAAGTCAAACAAAACCCACTAACCTGAAGATGTGCAACAGACTTTAGACCTTCTTTAAAAATTTAAATGCTTGTAACCAACAACTTTAAAGCAATTGTAAATATATCCTTAGTTCATGTGATCCTATTTTAAAAGATGTAGTTTTAAACCTTTAAACCAGACGAAAAAAAAGTAAGGAACAGCATAGACGCTGTTTGTCAAAGGAGGGAGATATACCCCACAAATATTGAGCCACACCTTTATTTGCCCACTAGACTCCATTATCCAAGCCACCGCAACATGAAATAGAATTTTTTTTAACGCCCCTGTGCTATTACACGTCACGTTTCTGATGTTGCCACATATTTTGTATTTAACAGAACCATTCCAGCTAACCTAGCTTAACTCTCTTCATGTTTCTTGGTCTGTTTACTCACGCTTTTACTTACTTCACTGCATGCTTTGCAAATTTAAGCACACGAGAGGGCCGGGGAAAAAAAAAAAAGAAAGGGGAAGCGCTCATTCCAACCTGTTTTCAAGCTGTTCTGTTTCCTCCAGCACTTCCTCTTAGCACAGATGAACACTCAGAGGTCATCCCTTCTAGCCTGTTGATAGGCGTCTTACCAGACATGGTTAGATGTAAGTACTGGTGTCTAATACTGTCTGGTAATGCCGTCCATTAAACGGCGCTGCCTTCTGCTCTCTTACTTCCCTCCCGCCCCCCCTCCTCTTCCTCTGTGCATTTGACGTGGTTTGTATTGACTATAGTCGAGCCCTGAGCAGCAACGTATTGACGTTTAGTGGCAGGTGGCGCTGAGTGACGATTACTGTGGAACTGTGATCCTTGCACTGGAAGATGGATGAATTTCTCTTGGTTTCTTCCATGTGTCACGAGTCAAAGTTTCTTCTTTAATCAGCTGTCCAGAACGACATTTTAAATTTGAAACGACTTACTTGTAAAAAAATGTTTCTCTCATTTTGTCTTCAGTTATTTTTTTCCTTTTCATCCTGGAATAATGTGCATAGAGATTTTTAAAACTTGCAATGTACACTGTACAGAATCCTTTTGCCACTTAAAACTGTATAGTAATGTTTTGTAATGCAAATTGGAATGTTTAATAAATGGGTTAAAATTGTATTTTTGTTTGTTTTCTGTTCTTTAAAACACTTTGCGGGTAATTTTTAGACATTTTTGCCTCTTTTCTGGAGGCCTGCTGTTGGAGCTTTCCTGCTAATCGTGAACTCTTCCCTCGGACGCAGCGGAATGCCGAGCCTCAGTCAGGTGTGGATCAGGTTACCACCGAACAGAGCTTCTTTTTAAATACCTCAATTTACCCATGAGGTCCCTCCACCAGCTAAGCCCTCATTGTGCCTCCCGGTATGGCGGCACACAGTAGGCTGGCCTGATAAACCCGGGCAGCACAAGGCGTGTTTTCTGTGCTTCAAACCAGGCAACTGTGTCTGCAGAAATGCATTGGTTTCTTTTACAACACACAAAGGTAAAAAGTCTGTTATCTACGTCACAGACACAAGAAGAGACTGTAGATACTGCGTTAGATTGACTCTGGGTTTCAGTTGACTGTCTAAACGCAGTCAGTAGATGTTATCAGCTCGAACACAAACAGAAAAACCATTTAGCCGTTTAACACAACAAGCCTAAAGTCTCACTGATCGCCTCGGCTTGGGGGAAGAGTTTCCAATTCCCAGAAACATCACGGTCCTTGCAGCACTCTTCAGGAATCTGACTCAGTTTGCTCAGTTAAGAGGGGAACTTGTTTAATCTGTTTTAGTTTGCTAAAAGAAAAAAAAGAAAAAAAAAAGTTCAACAGGACTTACATCAGCCACTAGCTGGTTGTGGTAAATTATTCTATGAGCTGTGTTATTTATGGGTAGTTATAATGGCTTCCTGTAACTCTGTATTCAGATACGCTAATCCTGGCATCCTGGTTAATTAATGATTAAACTCAACCCACCATTCACTGAAGACTCGCTTTTCACAGGACTGTGATCAAAAAGGAACATTTTTATCTCTTCAGCTACAAGGCAGAAACAGATTGTTTCACTTTATAATTCATTTAAACACGGCTTAAATGAATTATAAGTTATGCTCTAGCTCTGTTGAGCTAGAGTTATGCTCAACAGAGTTGGACTAATTAATGAAATCTTATAGTTATGTTTTTCATTGATTTGTTATTAAACATGAGATTTAATATTCTTGTTTTTTGTTGTTGTTTTTTATTGTAGTGAGTAAAAAACAACACATGCTGGGAAAAGAACTGACCAGAAACACTTAATTAAGCAAATTTAAATTCTAGTCTCAATGAGAAGATTAAATATGATGCAAAAGTATTTTTATACTGTTATCGTTTATATTTGAAATGATAAATGTTGGATTACTTTTCTACAAAAATAAAAAAGTGTGAATGCTGCAAAATGTGGAGCTAACTAACTGCATTAAAATATGCATTGTGTGTAATATTTAAGATATAATTTACAATTAATAATAATAATAATAATAATAAGCATTAATAGTAATATTATTTTTATTACTGTTAGTTTTACTATTAGTACTACTACTACTACTACTACTACTAATAATAATAATAATAATAATAATGGTGATATTAATAACAATTATTAATATTAATATTATAATTGTACTCATTATATTATATATTACAGTTAAGATTTAGGTTAAAAGTTACCAGTAACGTTACCAACACATTAAATAATATTAATGTTTTGGAGGAGTCTCACTGCGGCTCCTGGTTCCGTGCAGGAAGCTACAGATTAGGGTGATGGCAAGGAGGCCAGTTATCAACCACACTTTTGGAACTCATTTCAAAGCTCATTTCGTGGATTACAGAGAACGCTACAAATGTTTACATTCCCCTTTTTAAATAAAGCATAACTCAAAACATAATTGATGCTTATTGTGCATTGTTTAATTATCTTTTGAGTGACACCTGCAGCATTTATTATAAGAAATAAAGCTTAAAATCTAAATTTGCTCAGGTGTCAGTGCATGCACATTTAGAATAAATTAATATTATATAGGACAATAAAGATATTTACTCTTAAATATCTAATTTTTGAATTAATAATAATAATAATAATAATAATAATAATAATTATTATTATTATTATTATTATTATTATTATTATTTATAATAATAATAATAATTATTATTATTATTATTATTATGTTAATTGTTAAAGTATTAGTGAATTTCAAATTCTGCACCTTATCCATTTGAAATACAATGTCAGAAGAGATTTGCACAAACTGAATTAAAAAGGCCAAAGCAGGACATTGTTAACACTAAAGGGTTAAAAGCTCATATTTTTGCGGTGCTGCTCAAAAATATTTTAAAATCTTTTTTAAAGCAAAAAATTGTGTTTAGATGTTTTCATTTCAGAAATTCGGTCATGATCTTCAAAAAAAAATGTTGCTTCATATTTATTCCCATTAAAATAAGAAAACGCACGAAGCTGCAGCACTGCAGTATCCAAAGCAGCGCGCACTGTTAGCCCCTGTTGCTATCCGCTCTGGTGACGTCGACGATTTGCATTCCTGGCTGGCGGACAGCCTGTGGAGGATTCCTGCACCGGCCTGTGCATGTTCAGCGCAATCAGACAGGATTTTTGCAATTCTGCCGGCTGCATTGAAGGAGGCCCGGTCTGCTTAGCCGGGTTGCCACTGGAGTAGAACAGGAGCACAACAAAGGCTGAACGGCTCCTGCAGGTGTGGTGACGTACACTTAAAGTGAAAAACACACACAGTTACATTTATTGTATTTACGTGTGTATAAATAGACATTTTTGTCAGGATGTAGATGTCATTCTGAAAATAAGCTAAGAAGAAAAACATTAACATTTAGCTTCGTTCTGCTACTTGTAAAAAGCAAAACAAAACGAAGCAATAAGCTTACAGATACAGGTTGGCCACTTAAGCCAACCTGTATCTGTAAAAGTTATATATTAAAAACTTTTACTGAATTACTAAAAAAGTTTACTAAACCATCTTCACGTGTAGTGTCGTCTATTTCTTTTTAGGTTAAAGGTGTAAAGTTCATTTTGTTCATACATGTTATCTTCTCTATGCTGCAAGTAGAAGAAAAAAGAAGCTGTTTCACTTTCACTTCTCAGATATTATCACAGAACATTACCGGCAGGCAAACACAGCTCAGATCAAACCAACATCATGAACCAATGCAAAATGTAACGTTTTGTGGAAACTTGATATTAAAAAAAAACAAAAACTGTCTTAAATTTCAAAGTTATTTAATTTGAAACACAGAATTGGTTCTGCATTATCCTTATCAAATAATCATTGTGGTTTAAACTTTTTCTTTCACTTTAGTTTCTGTAGACCAGTTTACTGATGAAGCATCTTTGACTCAACTTGTTTTAGTTTTAACTGTCTGCTCAAATGTGTGACATGTTGCAACTGATTGAACTAAAAGCAACACCACCACGTTCAGTTTAATTATCGATTTGAACAATGTGACCTGTTGACACGTTTCTTTTGTACAATATCTATTTAAATATTTAGAAGAAAAGTTCAATTGTTTTACATTGGGGTTTGGACCTTTTGACCCATACAGCCAGAGGCTATTATACTGATTTTCATTTTGCCAACTTTTCCATCAGATGTTTACTTATCAAATGTGCTAATATTTACCGTTTTTCAGTAGTTCAAATTGTGAAGTCCTTTTTTTTAGGGTGTAGAACGCTGCAGAAGTAACGCAGTCCTGATGGTAATTTTCTATGTTGGTCACAGTTTAGACCTAATAACTGATTTGCAGAAACTAATACTAATTTTGATAAAGATGCTGAGAGAAATTACTGATGATTAAATGACGTGGAAATCTTAACATCTTAACTTCAAAATATTGTTCCTTTAGTCAATCTTCCAGTGAGTGCAGAAATCTTTTAGCTGATGTTTGCTGTAACTCCACACCAGTAGTTAGTGCGAAATCACACTATGTACTTAAGGATAATATGTAGGCCCTACATTTAGAAAGATTCATGGAATGTTTATTAACGGTTATGTTGCTTTTCATTAACGACATTTTGAAAATGTGGTATAACGTGTTCAGCTTTAACGTACGGTGTAGTCAAACCCAACACATGAACCACATCATAAGAATGAAAGGATGGCTCCAGGTTGTGAGTCAGATGCAACTTTTCTGGGTCAAAATCGCCGATTCATTGCAGAATGCACCTCAGTAAAATTACTAGTGACACCCAAATGGTCACTGATTGGTTTGGTTTTCTATCATAAACCAAATCAATCTTGCTTTTCTATGGTATTTTTGTACAGTATTCTCTCACACGTGAATTTAATGTGCAGGGGTTTATTTTCATTTTTAATGTTTCCTTTGAAAACGCAGACTTTTCCTTTGAATGTCGCAAAACGTGTTAGATTAGACTCACTTGAGCAACATGGCAAACACTATTTCCTTCAAAGTTCATGTTTGCAAAGCATTCAAGTGCTGACCTAGCTCTGAACTGCTCAGAAGCCGCCATCTGTAGAGAGCTCAGCGCTCTCAGTGCACATGCACTTTAATTGGTGGATCCTGAGGCTATACTGGAGTTTTTCCTTCTCCTGGTTATATTTGCCCTAGTTATTTACCAGTGTCTCCTGATGTAAACTGTGAGTCTTTTTCCATCTATCTATGATTCATATGTCTTTTCATAGCTCTACGGGGTGCAGCTAATTTATTCAATGACATCAGTTCAGAAGCTTAACCAACTGGGCATGCCATATCCAGAAAACAAGCTCAGTCCAAGAAGTAGAGTAAAGCCATCGGAGAGACTTACATAAATACATGTCAGGAATTTCTGACCCACAAAAAAGCAGCATTGATACAAACTGTCAAGATAAACATATGTAGGGAAAACATTTGCACAATATCGCTATGTTAGTGATGGTTTTTTGTACAAGATGAAATAAGCGTATGCGTACCCTGGGAACAAAATGACCCCCTCTCTCCATTAGAATGGGCCTCATACGCTCTGCCCAGTGTAATTCTATAAGGAAATCATGAATAGGAGGGGAAAGGGAGGCCCTATTGAGACAGACTTTTCTTTACAACGTAACTCAACTCCATGTCTTCCAATATAACACCTCGACAAGGAGAATCCCTCCAAATAATAGGCTGAGCAGAGACACCATTGCTGCAGGCTGCATCCCGGTAATTGCTGACCACTTCCCAGTCGCAGGCAGTTGAGATGACATGAGAATGGGCGAATCTCCAAATACACACACACTCACTCACACACACACACACACACACATACACACACCTAACTTATAGCGTAACCGCCCCGAGACAGACGGACTGAAACACACACACACACACACGCACCCAGTTTCCATGTAATAATCAATGTGTCTGAGAAAACCAACATTTTCACCCTCTGGAAGTTGTTGCTGAATCTGTTTGATGTGGTTGAATTATTTGAAGTGAGTTAAAGAACTACAACAGTAATCCCTAGCTTTGATAAGCTGGAGTCTGTAAAGTCATCTATGGGAAACTGAATTCAAAACTCCTTTCTAAATGATGCCTTACATATTTTCAGTTACTTTAAAGCCACTAAGCTCATCAAACCTGATGGAAAATACCAAAGATAAACGCATAATGGTGTTGTTTATTCTGATGTCTCTTCCTAACCCAGACAAATGCACACAGACTGCTGGCATATGTTGAAGCACGAGGTCGACGGGGCTGTAAAACAAGCCTGTTCTCTTTGTCCACCTACGCAGCACTTTGCACGGTGTGTCTATCAGATGGCGGCTCTTTATCAAGGTGTGGCTGACACTGGCTCCACACAAAGCTCTGCTAAACAGGAACATGGCAGGTCTGCCTCTAATAACTGTGCTTCTGCATCTGTACTCAAGCGCAAGACATTTCATTACATAATGCAAAAAAAAATAATAAAAAATTATAATAATAACTGAAATAAACTAGAATCCAGGCACAGCCGAAGGCACTTTAAAACCCCAACAGCGCTGTAAAACTCTAAAACATGATGGTTTTTCCTTTTAGCCGATGTGCGAAGCGGTCCGTAGAAAAAAAGGCATCACCTTAAAAGCAGAAGTAAAACAGTGACTCTTTAAAAGTGACACCTGATTTCCTATAATACACATGTATCAAAAATGACAAGATTGTGTTTCACAAAAGGTAATTTAAAATATGCGCCTCTAAGCTTTGGACTGAGGACAAAACGAGGATCTTTGAGTTGTAAATGTTCAGATCTGTGTGTCAGTTTGAACTTTCTCGTTCTCTCTCTCCTGTTTGCTCCCGCTCTGCATCCACACTGCTTCCTTTTCAGCTACTCTGGAATTTCTGGTTTCACGTTGTGATATTATTTCATGTTAATCAACTGCTCCATGTTGTAAACCACCTTGTTGCTACGGTTACGCATCATAACACAAGAACAAAGCATAAAAAGCATTGGCAAAAAAAAACAAAAAACGATCCAGCTGCACAGCATCCAGACGCAGAAGGAAAGGTTGGAGAAAAAAGCTTTTTCCCCCGGCCAAAAACTCTGGCGTGAAAGTTTCAAAAATGAAAACCTGAATGAGGGCAGCAGAGCCACTGCTGCCACTCAGAGTGGAATTGTACTTCCTGTGTAAATAATTATTGGCTTTTTGTAGACATCTGCTAAAATGCTAATGTAATGATGGCAATAGGGGTTCACAAAATAGTATTTAAATCAATGTTTTTTTAGACTCAAGTTCATTAACAGAACTTAAAAACCACAGCACATCCCTTTAAGATTGGCCTCACATCATACTCACTTTTTTTCTAAAATGAAGCTTTGGGAAAATAATTTATTCCTTACAGTAATAAAATGTAGCATATTTGTGGTTGTTGTCCTAAATTTGCTAATTCTTAAAAAAAAAGTAAGTAAAAAAAAACAAACAATTTTACTTGTTTTGCCCTGAGTACATTTAAAATCCACAAAATGTTTTCAACAATGTGGTCCTAAAATTGTTGGATGTATGACTTTTTCATGCTAGATGCATAATTATATGGTTTTGGGTCCTAGAGGCGCCCGCCTCCTGTCAATTATTGTGCTTTTGTGGGGAAGGGAAGGGATTATTCATAATTTCCAACGGTAGTTGGGCCTGGGTGTTTCCTCCTGAGTCAAATCACAGAGACAGTTGGGAATTAGTGGATTTGCCTTGCAAGCAGACAAATGCTATGTTGCTCAACTGCATACTTTGGCTCTGAATTTGTCAGTAGAGGTTGATTAACGATATCGTCAACTGAGTCATCGGTACAAATTAATGTTGATCTTAATGACTGCAACTGATTCTGATGTTTTAGGAGTTATGTTTTAATTAGTTTCTTATTACATATTTACACACACACATATGTGTGTGTGTGT